>NW_027280017.1:0-21552 GCF_046629955.1 Centroberyx affinis
GTGACCTTATTTACCTATTAAGGCCCATAGTTTTGCAGTGATATTTGTCTAGTGTCCTGATAAAATTCACTATAGCATTACTGTAATTCTTTCACCATCTTGCACCATAACCATAACCCCTGTCACAAAATCAGTGTTGATCTTCTGAGTGTTTTTAGTACATGAGAATACCTGCCATATAAAGAATAGCATAGGCTGTGGTCATATTATAGTCCAAGAAGCAGGATATTTGATTTTATTTATTAAGTCCTAAAAGAATGCAACAAAAGCAAATAAGTAGAATATAAACAGCTGTGGGTTACTTTGGGACAATTTCAACAAGAGTGGTAATCTATGGGAAAGAAATGGATTGCTTACATGCATGGATTAAGTTACAGATGTTACTTACAGATGTTACTAAAAGTCTTGATTGCTTACTTAAATACAGTATATGTTGCATTATGTAAGTAGAAGTAAATATAAGTAAGAGTATATATACATATAAGTATAAATGTATTTGCTCTTTGTATAAATATAAGTGTCCAGAGCAACTTTCAATGAGGTCAACAGTAGAATATGCTTCAATTCCTAGACCAATAGTACACACACACACACACACACACACACACACACATACACACACACACACACACACACACACACACACACACACACAACCAGACTCTGGAAGAAAGATTTTGCAACAAAGCAGTGACATCTAGTGGTGAAAATTGCACACCGCAGTTAAACTCGCCATACCTTTACAGTTTTTTCTGAATGCTTAAACACTAACAGTGATTCTTGAAGCACTATCTCTGAAACCATTAACACTTGTAGCCAATGCATTTACCAAGTGTGTCAAACTGAACACACGTTCTCTGCTTTACACTCAGTTTGTAATTTTATAACACACTTTTTGCAAAACTGTAAACACAACTCACTGCTTTACACTCAGTTTGTAATTTACACACTTATAGCAACACTGTAAACTTATGGCCAGATGGCCTATTTTTTTCTGTTCTGTTCTGTTTCTAGCACAAATGTTTTTGTTTTCTTCTACTGCGCTTTTGTTGTTTGAGGAGTGTTACTGTAGAACATTTTGAGAAAAAAAAATAACTTTTTCCCCTTATTTGTATTGATAGTGTGTTATGTTTGGAATACACATCCATACTTTACACATTTGGACATCTGTGTGTATGTGTGTTTACTACATGTATGACAAAACTTTATTGCAAACTGCGATGCCCTGCACACAGAAAAAACAAAAGCCACAAGTGTTTTTCATTTATACTATCAGTGTGTAGTTGGTGCTTCGTGCTTATTCAAATGATGGTTTGTGTGAACTGTATTGACACCAAAACACAATTTTTAAAAGAGTTTGAAGAGTTTTGCAAGAATTGTTTGCTTTTGCAAGAGATGTATAATGTTTTGCTGGTTTGGTGTAAGGTTTTGTGGTTAGTGTGTAGAGTTTTGCAAAAAATAGCCTATAGTTTCAAAGATAGTGCCTAAGCAATCAGAAAAAACTGTAATCATTATACTGGAGAGCAAAGACCAAATAAAAACCACCAGAAATGTATTTGGAAGTAGTAGAGGAACTAAGGCCCCTGAAAGTTGAGATGCCCAAAGCACAACCATGTTCTTTCATAAATTTAATATGTCTAGTTTTTTAAATGGAATCTTTTGAAATGGAAATTTAATAGCAAATTAAAAATCCAAAAGCTATGTATATATATATATATATATGTCTGTCATTATTAAAGTAAGGAGACCAATCACCAAAAAATGTCATTTATATGTACCAAAGACTGTTATCTTATCATAAAAGTAGGTTATTTGACTATTCACTTCACCCTCTGATGTCACCAGCCCCTAACAGGTAACTAGTAAAGCCACATTTAAAAAAAAATAAAATAAATTACAACAGTGAGCGTTCAGGACCAATGTTCCCTCTAAGATAATAATTTGGTGACCTACATCTAATCATTTCATTCATTTATTTATACAGCAGTATAGCACACCCATTTAAACATGGTTACAAAACATTCAAATAATTCAACCCATAATATCAATAAAAGCAAGTCTAAAAAGGTGTTGTTGTTTTTTTAAAGAGAGATTTAAAAGAGGATAAAGTGCTTGCCTGCTGGATCTCCTCAGGGAGATTATTCCAGAGTGTGGGGATCCAGACAGAAAAGGCTCTGTCTGTCACTCTTTGTTTTTAGTGTAGCCTGAGGGACGGACAAGAGGGCCTCTGTGGATCTTAAAGTGCGTTCAGGTTCACAAGGGGTTAAAAGGTCAATAATGTTGCTAGGTGAAAGATAAGATTCTATTCTAGAGAGGCAGTGGAGAGAGGGTAATATAGGCACGATATGTTCTCTTTTTCTGGACCTCATGAGGAGCCTGGCTGCAGCGTTTTGGACAAGCTGTAACGGGTTTTGCTGGGTCAAGCAGGTGTAGACCAAACACAATGAAATGAAGGCGTTTCTCCAGGAGAGTTTGCTAAGTTGCAGGACACATGACAGAATGACTGCCTTGATCTGGTTCGCAAAACTAAGTTTGTTGTCAAATACAGTACCAAGATTTGTGCTGTACTGGGTCACATTTCAGGATAATGAGGCAAGATGTATAGAAATTTGGTGAGTAGCGATGTCTGGGCTGATAATAATTACCTCAGATTAAATAAATTGTATGTCATCTGCGTCGAAAGGGAGGTACAGTTTTTTTTTTTGTTATCAATTGTTTTTATTTCAAAAAGTAAAGCAATAGTCATTGCAATGACAAACACAAAGAAACTGAATATATTTTCCCCCACTAGGACCAAGAAAGGTCCTCCCTCCCTCCCACCCATGTGGCGACAGTTCCCTCCCCTCCCACCCCACAGTAGTTCTACATGACATAGTACATTAATTCATAAATTTAAAACAATACAACAAAGTGCACTTAGATACATTGTAATGCCAAACTTGAAGATGCTCAAGCCAGCAGCTGCTTAACATAATATATAATATGTTCAGAAAAGACATCAGCCATTGCGTATGTGTAAGTGAATGAGGAGGATTCCATCTTAAAGCCAGCATTTTTTTTTTGCTGCTGTAAGACCTGTGAATAAAACATGAGACTTGGAGACGGACAGATCCAGTGATGAGGTATCGTTCAAAATCAGCAACCTGGGACAACAGGGTATATGCACACCCAATAAATCTGACAGAGTAGAAGATACTAGTTTCCAGAATGAGGCCACCCCAGGGCACTCCCAGTACACATGCATAAATGAGCCCATGAGACCAAGAGTACACAGATGACACATTGGAGAGGGTATGAGTTTCATGAGGTGACGTTTTCTAGGAGTGAGGTAGAGTCTAGGTAGAAAATTAAAGTGAATAAGTTTATGATTAGGGTTTTTAGATGTGCAGTCCACGTTGTCCCAGAGAGTAGACCAGTCCACCTCACCACCGCGATGGTCAACATCTCATTCCCACACCTGATGGACAGCGAGAGGACCGCAAGAGGAGTTCAGTAACAAAGTATAGATCTTAGAGACTAAACCACTTGTCTGTACACCCACATCCAGGTATAGGAAAAATGAAGAGCCAGGTAAATCAAATGATATTCGCAAGTCATTAAACGTTCTGAGACCCTCCCCATTACAGATATCAGAGAGAATATGGATACCTCTATTGCTCCATTTGGGGAAATGAAAAAGGGACTCCTCCGATAAGAAGAGCAAAATTATGGAAAATGGGACTGTGGGTGTGAAAGAGAGGTACGGTTGAGTGTCATTGGCATAAGAATGATCTTATCTTGTCATCTTGATCTTGTCAGTCATCAGTCATTAATATAATGGATATCAGCAGGTTTCTAAGTCTTGGTGGTAAATAATAATAGATGCAGGGACTTTGCCATAGTTTAGGGTTTAGTGACGTGATGCTCCTGACTCAACTTGAAGAATTACTGGAGATACTGGTTTCTTGGAAAAATGGGAACAATCTTGTTATTAGCATTGATCACTGACTCTGGAGACTGGAGACTTAAAGGAATAGTTCACCCAAAAATTAAAATCCTGTCATCATCTCCTCCCCCTCATGCCAAATGAAACACAGGTGAAATTTGTTAGTCCATATAACACACAGGGAGGCTGCAGCACAACTTGGTAGCAGCCTTCTCCAAAACAACTGAAGTCAATGGGGACCTGTTCTTTAGAGCTCCAAAACAAAAACAGCCAAACAATCACACTGTGAATAGAAAGACCTATACACCATTATTTGTTGCAAATCAATCAGCTGTAGTTCAGATTTGCACTAAATGATGGTGTAAATATACTGTAGGTCTTTTTGGAACTCTGAAGAACTGGTCCCCACTGACTTCAGTTGTTTTGGAGAAGGCTGCTATGGAGTTGTGCTGCAGCCTCCCTGTGTGTTATATGGACAAACTTCACCTGTGTTTCAACTGGCATGAGGGGGAGGAGATGATGACAGGATTTTCATTTTTGGGGTGAACTATTCCTTTAATTCAGAGCCTGACACCACTTGGCCATACTATCATAATACTTCATAATGAATCATATTTTATTAGCTTCATACAGACACACCTTTTATTGCTTTTGTTTATTGCATATACAAAATTCATTGCATTTACAAAATCTTGTTCATTGCATATACAAAACAGCCATCTCCTTGTACTGTAGGCTAATAGAAATAGGTGTTGTACACAGATTCTAATTTCATCAGGATTAAGTGAAACTGTTGCATTCCTTTGATAAAATCCAGTGACAAAGTCAAACAATAACAAGCATCATTAAAGCTAAAACCAATGCGAACCAACTAATCAAACACATAAAGCATTTAAAAACTGTAACTTCATTACATTTTGCATAAAACTTTAATTTTTGAGTACTGGATTAGCTGTCAAACATTCAAATAAACAACATATCTTTGCATAACCTGGGCTTGAATGGAAGCAAATAGTTAACTTTGTTCAAATGATGAAAAAACATAAAGACAGAAGAAAGATTTTCCTTTTCATGCAAATTGGAAAATGAAAACAAAATTCCACAAGAGCATTTTATTTTTCCACTTGTGTATGTGCAATTTGAGTCATAATGAAATTTTTAATTTGCATTTGAATCTTCATGTGGGCCTACCAGTATGCACATTTTCTGGCAAATTGGAAAAATTGTGAGGTTAAAGTCTGAGAACTAAACTCAGAATTCTGAGTGCTGACGTTCAGAATTCAAACTTTTTTCTCAGAATTCTGACTTTAAACTCAGAATTCTGACTTCATTCTCAGAATTCTGAATTTAAACTCAGAACTCAGAATACATTCTTCACATGTGGCCCTAATTCTCTTCCGTATTTCCATACTCCACTGTCTCGTCAAAACAAACACCAAATGTGACTTTGGCAGAAATAGTCTTATTGCATTTAGACTTTCAAATTTGAATGCACATTTGAATATTGTTAACCATAAAAGGGAACCAGAGGTGTGAAAGGTGAGATATTTGGTTTCGAAATCAGACAAAAGTGTCCAGTCAGGATTGAGTTTAGAGCACTCTGCAGCATAGTCTCTCTCTCTCTCTCTCTCTCTCTCTCTCCCTCTCTCTCTCTCTCTCCCTCTCTCACCATGGCCTCCACACTGAGGCGTCCCCAGCATTGATAAACCCTGGAGGCTGTGCTTCAGGAGAAGAATGAAGCGAGGAAGAGGAGGAGGAGGGAGTCGCATCGCTTCCCCCTCTGACTCGACCCGCCGCCTCGCTCGGCGGCGGCGCCGGGGGTTCGCCGTGGAGCCGGAGCCGCCTGGGCCTCATGGAGGTTCTGGTCGGTGGGGAGAGGGGTGAGGAGGGCGGGGAGGAGGCCGGGCACGGGGGTCGGGGGGGGTGACCTCCACCGCTCATCACGTTCCCACTAGGAGTGCGCGAAATAGTGTTACTCGTGACTCCATTCGGGCTCCCGGTACTCTTGGGGCTGTCGGGCTCCCCGGTGCTCCCGGCGCTCCCGGTGCTCCCGGTATCAGAGCTGAGGGGGGGCAGGGATTGGAGGAGGTGGTTGAGGAGCCGAGCCCCCAGAGTCTTATCCATGCCTGGGCAGCTGAGCAGCAGGTTATGGACCTCATGCATGCACTGGATATAACCACTGCTGTAACGCTGGTGGGATTCAAATCCAGCAACACTGCCTATAGGGGGGGACAGAGACACACATATAAGTCTCACACAAGTCTGAAGTCAAGTCCCAAGTCTAAATGTAGATTACCAAGTCAAGTCCATGTCATTAATGTCAAGTCTCAAGTCTAAATGTAGAACAGCAAGTCAAGTCAGAACAAATCAAGAGTCCAGTATCAATTTAATATCTTAAAGAAAAGTAAATATCTAGGACTTTACAATGCAATATGGTTTTAATAGGATAAAAACTTGGTAAGAGCATCATGAGTTTGATTTCTAGATTCAGTTTCAACTTCAGTAAATTCAATCATTCCATACAAATTCAGAAAACAGAATTTAAATTCAGTCGTCTGCCAGGGGCGTGTCTAGGGGGTGGCTGATGGCCATGTCAGAGGCGGGACCATCAAGCCAGTTCATTTCTTAAACCAAAACTACGCTCCTTGAGTTCCAAGAAACACGCCAAGGGGAGCAAAGAGAAAACCAGATTAGGGATCAATGTGAAAAAAACACAATGTCTGACCAAACAGAATGCAGCACGCACCTGACGATAAAGACCAAGAAGTAATGTTAGTAGCATATTTTTTACATGCATACAGTTGACAGTGATGCCTGACCTGGGCCTTATATGGAAGAGGATTAGGGCCACATGTGAAAAATTTATTTAAATTCTGAGATTAATCTCAGAATTCTGACTCGGAATTCAGAATTCTGACCTGGGACCTGCCTACATCCTTCCTAAATGCTGCACTCAGTGCCACCCTTGCTTGAGTCTGTGCCCCACCTCGGCCACCCCAGTCAAAATGGCCTGGACACGCCACTGTGGTCTGCTCGAACAAATCTCATCACTTTCAATCTAAGTCATTTACACAAACACAAGATCTCAATTCAAGTCTCAAGTAATTAAAGTTGTGAGTCAATTCTGACTGGAGTCCAAGTCATGTGACTCGAGCCCTTGCCCCTGACACACACACATTCATGCACAAGTTATGTATTTACCCCTGACAGATAGGAATATGGCGTTTTACATCTTGGTTCACATTTCAAAAAATACAATTCTGAATGATGCTGAAGGTTGTTGTGGCTGTCCTTCTCTTTCTGCCATGATGTGTCAATCATGTGATTGATGAGACCCAATAGGAGCTCTTTGATATGCAGAGTGATGAACCCCCTACCTGGCCGCTTAACAGCCAACGCATGATAATCACACCCATTATGTGGGGATGGTGTGTGTGTGTGTGTGTGTGTGTGTGTGTGTGTGTGTGTGTGTGTGAGCATTATTCCATAACAATATAGGAATTTCTGGTCAAGGTATTCCCACTAGGAGGTGTATGGCAGTCTAGGATCTAATGCAACTATATGGAGTATATTCACTATATGTAGGGTTAGATTAATATATGGGGTTGATATCAGCCTTTTATTAAAAATCATATGTCCTATCGATGTTGCCCACCTCTGACCACAGCTAGTCCAACTTACTTCTAATGTGGCATTTTCTTCAGATTCCACCCAAGTATGCATGAATATGTTTTAATGATTATTAGTTTTATTTCACATGGCTGACCACACAAATTATTCCACTGTGGTGTGAGAGCCAACCCACCTAAAGAATCATTAGTCTGGCTTTCAGTGGAGAGTTTTAAGTACTGTACTTAAGTACAATTTGAGATACTTGTACTTTACTTGAGTATTTCCATTTGATGCTACTTTATACTTCCACTCCACAACATTTCAGAGGGAAATATTGTACTTTCTACTCCACTACATTTATTTGACAGCTTTAGTTACTTTTCAGATGGAGATTTGACACAATGGATAATATAACAAGCTTTTAAAATACAACACATTGTTAAAGATGAAACCAGTGGTTTCCAACCTTTTTGGCTTTTGACGTCTTCCAAAAAGCAGTGTGTAGTCGGGTCACATTTCAGATGTCTATGAGTTGTTAACAGCTCCACCAAATAGTGATTTTCCCTCTAAACCTCACATGGTTTCATTTCCATAAATGTTCAAATGATCCAATATTTCTGCAAAAATCAAAGATTAGAGAAAAAGTCCAAAAACTGAAAACAGATTTGTGTATCAGAACTTTGTTTTTTCTTCTTTCCTCTTCCATTAATCATCTCACGACCCCTCAGATTTATCTGATGACCCTTTGGAGGGGCCCGACCCCTAGGTTGGGAACCACTGGACTAAACTAGCTAACTGTATATAAAGTAGTTCAAACTAGCTCCACCTCCAGCAGCTACAACAGTAACATGCTGCTTACACACTGATGCTTCAGTATTAATAATCTAGTGATGTCATATATAATAAAATATCAGTCAGAGGGACCAAACCACTACTTTTACTTTAATACTTTAACTACATTTTGCTGCTAATACTTATGTACTTTTACTTAAGTAGGATTTTTCATGCAGGACTTTTACTTGTAATGGAGTATTTTTACATTGCTGTATTGGATCAGAGTACTTCAGTCAGTCAGCAGGATGTGGTTGTTACCTGCAGCTTGGCCCCTCTGCAGCCCCTCCATGTGCTGAACTGTGACCTCCAACACATCAGCCTTCTCCAGCTTAGAGTGCTGCCAACACATGAAGACATATGGAAGACAGCTTTAATACAACAACTCACTTGTAGTAAGCTCAAATCTTTCATGTATCGGGGGTTGTGTGTGTGTGTGTGTGTGTGTGTGTGTGTGTGTGTGCGTGTGCGTACTTACATCCAGGTTGTAAGCATCCACCATGATCCCCTTCAGCTGTTCCAGACTGCAGTTGATGCGTTCCCGCCTCCTCTTCTCAATCAGGGGCTTACGCAGCTGTCAATCACACAAATCCATATTCAGTGTTAAAGAGCTGATAATCACCTTTTTTTTTATTGTAAGCTTTATTTATCCAGGGACAGCCGACTGAGCTCTACATGCATACAATTACAGGCATTCACACTGGGAGCTGGCCAGTACAAGCACAGTCTATCCACTGAAGGACAATTTCCAGACTGTGATTGTTGGATATTAGAAATGTAAACAGTTTTATTCTGATCTAATCGGTTCCATTCCATTTCATATTATTCCACTGTTTCAACTCATTTGTACCATTCTTTTAGAGCCACCACCTGTTGTTGTAAAGTAATGCATGTTGAGGTATTTCTCAACCTGTAGTTGGATGACAAAATTAAGTATTCTATTCTACTCTATTCTAGTCTATATAAAAAATTATACATTTTTTTTTAAAAAGCTGAGTTTTTACAGTCATTTCCAGTCATCCAGTCATTGACCACCATAAGGCAAACAGCCACCAATATGGACAAAGGTCAATTATATTTTCAGAAACACTAAACTTATGCATTTGTACTTAAAATACCCAAGCCTCATATAAGTTACACCAGTTTGATACGACTTACTATGATATACATTATGAATTCATGCCATTAATAAGATTTATGTCAGCTTACAAAGGTGATAAACTGTATTTTGCAAATACAACAGGTTGGTAAAGTGAGTTGACCCTAACAAAAAATGACATGTAAAATGCATTTTTCACATGTTAAATATCATCATGATAACACATGGAAAAAATGTGCACATATAAAAAAATCCGATGAACTAAAAATTTTACATCTCAAGTAAAACCTGTTGGAATGCATGACAAAAATTGCTCACATGTGAAAACTTGCTTTAAAAATTTGAATTCACATGTGCCAAAAATTTGTGTTTGTTATTCTTGTTCTTTGAATTCACATGTGCATTTTCACTTTTTTTTTTTTTTCTTTTTTTTTTTTTTTTTTTTGGAAGGAGAGGTGGGCTGACTCCTACCTTTCTGTCCTCCTTGGCGTTGCTGACGTTCTTGTCGGGTCCGTTTCCCATGTTGGAGGCCGTCATCCCTGCAGCAGAGAAACCACAGCGGTGCACCCCACGCTGTCCCCAGTTCAGTTTCCTTCTCCGAGTTTTTACCTTCAAAAAAAAAAACCTCACAAACTCCCCATTCTGCAAGCGTTAGTGCCCGGTAAACGAATGGAGGATGGAGAGAGGGAACTCTAATAGGAGGCTAGCCGGGAGAAGTCAAGGCATTTACCCCTGTCCCTTTTTTTTTTTTTTTTTTTTTTTTTTTTACTTACCAAGACCTCACACACCCCCCCGGGACATTACCATGACAATATGCGAGGGCTTCATCCCCCACACTTTCCCACATACACCCCCCCCCCCAAGCCCCCCCCCCAAAGACACCCCTGATTCACTCCACAAGGTCCAAAGAGGGGGAAAAAACACTAGGAGCAGCAATTCTCTTGAATGCTTTTTCCAATTCAGTTCAGAGAAGAATTATTATAGTCTGTCATGCAATAGGTCTTAGGCACAAAAAAATCCATCAAGTGAAGATGCTTTCAAAAATAATGACATGAAAAGTTTATAAATACCAGAAAATGTACTATTAAGAGTAGTGTACTGACACACTAATGCAGAAAACAAATAAAACATCTAAGACAAAATTTCTATAAAAATATAAGACTTTTGCGTATTAAATATTCAAGAAAATACACTACATTCTACTAATTTTTAATTACAAAATGTATTTATTTTACATTTAACCAGATATTTGTATCATATTGATCATATATTTTGCACAGTACTGTATGTATTAAATATTCAAGAAAATGCACTACATTCTAGTAATTTTTAGAGTAGAAAATGTATTTATTTTACATTTATCCAGATATTTGTATCACATTGATCATATATTTATTATATTCAAATAGAGCATATTAATTATATTCCTTTTCATATTTGATTATATTTTTTATTTCTAATCTTTAGAAGATATTTTTTGATTAATTATTTTTTTTAGATTAGATAGTTCTCCACAAATGGGTCAGCTAAGTACTGCGCTTCAACACAAAAATTTGCAGATTTGCAAACTTTCTTAACCGATGCATTAAAAATTGAATCCTGTGTATTTTGAAATTCAAGTGCGAAGATATTTGTATTTCGGGAAACAATAAAAAAAAATCCACTTCCACTTTACTGATTACACTCCAGTTTGTTGATTGGTTTAAAGTGTGCACAAGATTATGCACAAAAGCAAAGATTTAGTGCATCAAACAGACTGATAGGTCTATTGTATTGCTATCTGGATGTGGGCTTTGTTTGCAGTGTCTTGAATGCATTTACTTTTAGATGAGGAAAACATTATCCAAGTGATTGGTCTGGGATATTTTGGTTAGTTAGTTGTTCTGACCCCCAATAAAATGACCAATAAAGCCCCC
This sequence comes from Centroberyx affinis, assembly GCF_046629955.1. Classification (NCBI taxonomy): domain Eukaryota; kingdom Metazoa; phylum Chordata; class Actinopteri; order Beryciformes; family Berycidae; genus Centroberyx; species Centroberyx affinis. Next base: position 11,384 of record NW_027280017.1, read on the forward strand.
CACTGCCCCCCCACCCCCCTAAACCCCACCCTCCAGAGTCTCTCCACAGCCACACAAAAGCAGGTTGAATGGGAGGAATAGTCTTAACTTGCACAACAATAGCTGAAAGAGAGCCAAAAACCTTTTCTTTTAACCATGGGGAGGGGGCATGACTTCTTCCATCCCCCTCTTCCTTCTCCTTCCTTCTCCTCCTCCTCCTCATCATCATCATCCCATCCTTCTTTATCTGGAAACACTGGGGACATACTTCAGTGGAGCACATTAACCGTCTCTCTCTCTCTCTCTCTCTCTCTCACACACACACACACACACGCACAAACACACTCACTCACTCACACATCTATAGCCTTAGTTTTTTCATGTTTTCCCTCTCTAAATCCACATTTTCAATTAAAATGTAGTGTATATTATTGTCTAATTCACTAAAATAGCACTACTTTTGACACATATTGTAAGTATACTTTAAATTTAGTATATTTGAGTGCAGCAATACTTATTATAACACTTTGCATGAACCATGGATTAGCTTATTACATATTTGTAACACTGAACCAGAACTTCATAACACCCATATGGCGCATTCATGAGTAGCCTATACTGATTCAATCTCATCAATCTCATCAGTTCAATCACGTAATACTTATTTCATTTGTGCTATCCCAGCTAGAAATTGTATGTTCCCAGAATGTTCTGACAACGCCCCCGATGGTGTAAAGGACGTCGCCTTGTAACGTTCCCAGAACGTTCCGGGACCAATGTGGAGTTCTTTAAAGGGTAGGGGGACGTTATTTGGCGACTTTCAGGGAACATTCAGGACATTCTGGGAACATTTAGGTGACCATTACTATAGGACGTTCCCTCTAGTCTCTACACTACGTTCCCATAATGTTTGCAGAACCTTTAGTAACATTACAGGAACCTTTAGGGGACCCACCCAGAGTGTCATTTTTTGGTCCTCGCATCACCTTTCCAGAACGTTTGCAGAACTTTTAGTAACATTACAGGAACTTTTGCAGAACCTTTAGTGGATCATTACTATAGGATGTTCCCTCTAGGTCTCTACACTACGTTCCCATAAGGTTTGCAGAACCTTTAGTGACATTAAAGGAACTTTTAGGGGACCAACCTATAATGTTCTTTTTTGGTCCTATATAGGTCCTTCATCACGTTTCCAGAATGTTTTCAGAACCTTTAGTAACATTACAGGAACCTTTAGGGTACCAACCTAGAATGTTATTTTTTGGTCCTTGCATCACCTTCCCAGAACGTTTACAGAACTTTTAGTAAGATTACTGGAACTTTTTCAGAACCTTTAGGGGACTTAAAAATTAGTATCTTGAAATACCATCAAAACATGTTTACACCATAAAACATTAATGGCTAATGCAAGTTCCAGCTGGCATTATAGTGGTATACTTACACCATATTTGGCAATCAGCATCAGAGTGGTGTCTGCACTAAACTATATTTAAAAAATAGGTGTCAAAGAGGTGGTTACGCTATAATGAAGGTTTAAAAACCACAACCAAACCTCCATCTATCAGACCTGGTTCGTACTGATTGCAGTTGAACAGTGTCAACAAAAGGCATCATGGCCACTTTTAATCAGATAAGCATGCCTTTGGATTGCCATTAAAAAAAGATGCTGTATTTATGCTGCCTGTATATGTACTGTTTCCATTAGGGTTTGACAAATATGGGTTTTTGAAGGCCCATACTAATATTTTTGGATTGAAGCTGCCAACAGTAGATATTTTGTGGCAATATTCAGTATCTTTAAGTCTGACCATTTTCATGCCAAATTCTAAATATTCAGTGTTCCTCAGAACACTAAGACTCATCTCACTGAAACCCAGACTAGACTAATGAATAATAATAATAATGCTATAATGGCATTTTCATGCATACTTGCTTGGACTCCAATCAAAATTTAACTTCCTGGTGCACTATAAAAAAAACTGTAAAAAAAAAAAAAAAAAAAAAATGGCCAAAAAAAAAATTACAATTCAGGTTAGTATGCATTGAAATAAGGTGATTTTTCTGTGAATGTAAAAAAGTGTCAAATACTGTAAATATACAGATTGCATGTACAAATTGGAATGTTTGGCAGCCCACTCCACAAGGGTTAGGTCAAGGAGAGCCATTCCAGCTCTCCTTGACCTGCACCCTGTCCATTCAGTCATTGTTCATATCGGATCCAACGACATCAAACAACGACAATCAGAGAAATTATACCAGGACATAGAAGAACTAATATCTACCATCCAAAGCTTCGGGAAGATGTGCCTGCTGTCCGGCCCCATTCCCTGCCACGGACATGGTGATGAACGCTTCGGCCGATTGTTCTCCCTAAGCAGCTGGATCCTCCACTACTGCACTGCAGTGGACGTCGTTTTTTGCCGACGTCTTCGTAAAGATGTCTTTAAACGGGACGGTATACACCCAAACCGCAAGGGGGTTAAGCTCCTTGCTAGGATTATTGAAGACGCCTCCAAACTGGACTGACTCACAGACAACACTCACAGTGAGTTCCCAAATGCCTCTGTTTTTAATATACCTGTTTTATGTAACAACAGAACTTATAGCCAAAACTCAAGTAATAGCTCAAATCGTTCAAATCTAATATATGTGTGTACCAAACATACTGCCCCTTTGGTTACTGTCCCTAAACTCAAGATGGCACTCAGAGAGACCTTTTTTATTTACGATTTTATCACTGAACGCAGCCTGCACTTTCTATTTTTAAGTGAAACCTGGTTATCTCCCAAAAAACTCTGCCAGCCCAATTGAAGTATCTCCCCCCGGTTTCAATTTTATAAAGTCTCCAAGACCAGATAGACGAGGGGGTGGGGTCGCTGCTATTTTCTCAAATGTTTTTGGGGCGGCTGTGGCTCAGGAGGTTTGAATATCTAGCTATGGAAATGCGCAGGCCAAATGACACCGCAGCACTCATTGTAACAGTCTATTTGAGTAAAGTCCTGGAGGAAGTGGTTTTCAATCAATTACATAAACACCTTTCTAAAAATTACATTCTAGAGACATTTCAATCCGGCTTCAGGGCAAACCACAGCAATGAGACAGCCCTTGTTTAAGTCCTAGACGATCTTTTTAAATTCAGATGCTGGTTCTGTATCAGTTTTTGTCCTCCTAGACCTGAGTGCCTCATTCGACACTATTAACCACAACATTTTATTAGATTGTCTCAAGAAACGGGTTGGTCTCTCCGGCACAGTTATTAAATGGTTTTACTCTTATGTCACTGGACGAAAATATTATGACCTCTGTTATTTTCACTGTACTACATGCTTCTACTAGGAACCATCATCCGGCAGCACGGTGTGAATTTTCACACCTATGCTGATGATACACAGTTGTATGTGTCTGTGAGGCCAGATGAGCCTGATATCCTCACTAGTCTGGTTGACTGTGTCTGACTGTGAGTAACAACTTTTTAAAGCCAAACGAAGAGAAGACAGACATTCTTTTAGTTGGTCCTGAATCAAAAAGGGATTTTATTCAAGCCAAACTGGGAGAACTGGCCATACAGACAAAAACAGATGTAAAAAACCTGGGTGTTATTTTAGTTTACTCAGATCTTAATTTTAAAGGGCATTTATCATTTATCATTTGTTTTACTGTTTTTTAAAGGGATGGACCCTTAAAAAAACGGATGTCATCTGTACTTTTAAATTACAAACAACAAGCTGTAACATAACTATGACTATAATTTTACTGACATGCTGCAATGCTGCTTGCAGGAATGTCTTTTAAGGGTAATAACTGTAATTTTAATGTAATCTTACAGAAAATCTACAGTATATTGTCTGTTTTGTAATTTTATTTTTTATTTGTTTACAGTGCTCAGCTGGTTAAGGCATATAGGCTTCTGGTTTGTCACATGACCACATCCTCTGTTCCTGTATGGCTCAATGAAACTATGTAAGTATAGTATTCTATAGAATTATATTATATAATAAGAGTTATTTACACAGTCTCTTATTCTATTGGTTGATTTTAGTGTCCTCATGTAAATATGTATCGGCTTTCAGACATATTGTTTCATAAACCCTCTCTAAACTTTTATTTGTTTCAAGGATTCTTTGACGGATTTAACATCTAAATGCTGTGTGTCTGTCAACAACAAGACAATGAGTTAATAAGTGAATATAAGGTCTACATACAAGGCTTATGTCCACTTTGAATTGGCCTACATATCATTAAAGAAATATTCTTTGCGTTTTACTTTTGGATATATAGGAGTATTGTTTATGGTGCTTTTCCATTGTCTTCCAGTGTCACCTAAACAGTATTGACATTCGACTGTCACTGGTGACGAGCATCTCAACATCAAAAGTACTACTGAAATATGGCAAAAGATAAGACTTTTTGCTAATAATGGTCAGTACTTATATTCATATGACAAATCTGCACCTTGATGTAAGGGTCATTTATCATTGCACTGCTGACCTCTAGTGACCAGGTCTGTTGTAGCTTTGATGAGGAGGCTTCCCAAATAGTAGTATTGTGAGTGAGTGTTCTTTAGATGTGCCATTGTGAGGAAACATGATTCCCCGCTGTCTTCACTTCAGGAGGATGTGGCTTCGGTGGGTATTCACAGGATGTGGTTTCGGTGTGGGTGCCTTTTTTGTTTTTTCTTACTTCTTACTTTTTCTACAGACCCCGTCCCTCAAATGCCGCTTTTCCACTGCATAGTACTGGCTCAACTCGCCTCGACTCTACTCGCTTTTGGTAGTACCACTTTGGTTTTCCACTGCAGATAGTACCCCCTCAATGTGCCCCACCCCCCAAACTGGTCGTCATAGCGACGCTGCGACGCTGCATGAAACGCGACACACAGCTACAATGGAGGATATCGAAGAGATGGTGTTCTTGATTCTCGGTGTGTGGCTGTTAGTCACAGCAAGGAGACAGATTTTATTTCAGAAGAGGCTGAAGGCAGCGAGACAGCAGACTGCTCTCTGGCTGCTCAAGGCAACGCAAGAGGGTAAGCTAGCCTGGTAGCTAACGTTAGCATATACGTCCCGTGTCGCGATGACGATTCTCTGACCAATCAGTGGTCTGCAGTGTTTTCACGTCACCTTTTGGCATCGCCTCAGCTCGCCTCAGCTCGCTTGGAACCTCGACGGAGGTGCTACGAAAAAAAGTACCAGGTACTAGGTAATATGGTACCTGGTACCTGGTACTTGGCCAGTGGAAAACCAAAAAAGGCGAGTAGAGTCGAGTCGAGTCGAGCCGGTACCATGCAGTGGAAAAGCACCATAAATGTCTGTGCACAGCCCTACACGTGTGCTGCCAATTTGAAGGTGTGGTATTGACACAGGCTCAGCAGAAAACTGATGGGCTGCTATGGCTTCAAGCTATTCACACGGCGGCCATTTTGAACACATGGTGGGAAAGTCGACCCGGGAGATTGGCATTTATGCTACGTTCCATTTACCTCAGAAGTCGGAGCTGGGAAGGACGGCACACCCGAGTTGACCGTGTTCCAGTACAACAAGTCAGAAAACCAATTAGTTTTTTCCATTTCACGGGGTGGGGGAAGTGGGGTTTGCTCTAGCCAAGTCAGCCATTGTTAGCAATACCAGTTGATAACAACGTATTACACTGTATTTTGCGCATACAAACACTGTAGCAACATGTCCACAGATAGAGGTTGGACAGTACTGTGTGTACAACCGATTTAATGAGACACAAATAAGACAGAAGTGCTAATAAACAGTATATTACTACAGCTTGAGGCGCGGAGCAGCCATCTTGGATTTTGAGGTCGGGGTTGGTGAGGATCTTCCGACTGTCCGAGTCGGAAATCTGACTTCAGGGGGCATTCCAGTTAAAATTTCCGACTGGGAACTCCGAAATTCAGACTTCCCAGTTCAAATGGAACGTACCAATAGCCTAGGCTATATAAAAGTAGCATTACTTAAACACATCAGTGAGGACAAAATACAAATAAACCTAACAGTTACCAAATTAACTAGCTTCTTGAGAACAACCACAACAACTTTTTTTTGACAGGGACGTTAGTTAGCTTACTAGCTAGTTAAGCTACAAGCTAGCTACCAAGGCTAGACTCTAGCAGCTAGTGATAATGGACTAAATATATTACAATGTAAACATATCCCTCTGGATTCTGGAATTCCATTAGTTTCAAATATGTTTTTCAGTAGGGAATCTGTGAAATGATAAATGTTTGTATGCTGTATCTTGGTGCACAAGAGAACAGCCTCCTTGTAGTCTACTTGTACCTGTATCTCCATTTTATTGCTTTCTTGTGTTTTGGCACACACTTTTATTTAAAGTTCCATCTGTTGTTAATTGTATCTCTGTTGTTTTTTTTTTGTTGGTTTTTTTTGTTGTACCTGTTTACCTCATATATTACCTTTTATTCCTATTTTATATATATATATATATATATATATATATATATTTTTTTTTTTATCCTAATTTTTTTCTATCATTCATTGTGGTAGTTTCACATCACTGCTTTTGCGTTTCATTGTATGTAAAGCACTTTGTAAACATTGTTTTTTAGAAAAGTGCTATACAAATAAAGTTATTATTATTATTATTATTATTAACAGAGCTGGGCAGCAGTTTCCCACCCTGAGTATTCAAGATGGCCCCCATGTGAATAAGGTCAATACTCCCCTTTAGCATTCAGTAGGCTATTTCAAACTTGGTTCACACTTTGTTCACACGTTGTTCTGCGCATCTAATCTGACCATGTTGCAGATTTGCGCTCTCACTCATTACTCTGAGGCTCACACTGCAGGTCTTCATATGTGATTTTTGTGGTATATAATAGGTATGGGTTACATACCTATTCTGGGATGTAACCCATGTTCCCAAATACCAATCAAGTCGGCTAGTTGTCGTTCTTTCCATTGTTGTGTCTCATCGTCCTCCATGCAAATGCTGGCACAGCCAAGCACGTATGACGTATGACGCAAGATTTACTTTTGTAATGCCAGTGCGTTCAAATACAAGTCACATGTAGGCTGCATGTCTCAGGATCTAATTTTGCTAATTGTGCAGAGGGGAAAAAATGTGACTCTGTATGTGCACATGCACACGTACATGCATGCAGACATACTCAGAAAACCACAGAGATAAGCACAAACACTTCTGCATCTCACGCGTCTTATGTCTGTCACAACCACATAAACACACACAAAGGCAGAAGAAAACGCTGGCGCCACACACACACAGGCTTTTCCTGTGCCGTTTATCACAAGACGCCACTTGCTGACCTTTGTCTCGCACTCTGTCTATTTGCATCTCTTCTTCCTCTCTGACTACCTAAAGCTAGGAGGAAAAAAAACACCAAAGAAGAAACTGTAGACTCTTGGAGAAAAGTAATCAGGATGCACGTGAATGTAGGGTGAGAAAGCAGCTGTACCTGCATGCTCCACTTCACAAGTAGATCAATGTGTCATCGCTGCAGAGTTCTCTGCTTCTCTGCAGAAAAAGAGAACTTGCTTTTGACATTGCTAGAAGAAATTACAGCAGAGAACCCACTTCAACTTTTCATGCACAAGGTACAATACAATAGAACAACCATACCATACAATACATCTTTATTGTCCGAGCGTGGCCAGAAAATTGTCAATAAATCACATATCTCATTCATACAATTACATAAAACAATCTTACAGGCAAATATTTCACTTAGTTTTGTCCTTTAAATGCTTTCTGATCATAGAAATCAGCCAATTTGAAGATGTCCACTTGTACCTTCAGCAGTGTCAAGTGCTTGGATGATTCTGAAGATGTATAGTAGGCTTGTGCTTCCTGCATGTGGTTGGCCTTTGTGGTTAAACTAGAGTTCAGTGCTGTGCAATAAAGCAGCTGTAGAAAGCGGGGTAGAGAGACAGTCCTGCACATACACAGAAGTGACACAAGAACACAGGAAATATTATCAAATATGTCAACATTCAGTGCCACATTTGTCTAGCCTGGTCTAATTTGAAAGGCTTGTTCAGCATACATCCAGAAAAAACAGGGTTCTTTGGTCTTCTTCATATGAAGGACCCTAATTTAGTCCACATTAGAGCCACGGACCCCCATTTGATGAGATTTTGTCTCTCGGACCCAAATCTGAGAATATTTTTATTGTCAGATATCTGTATTGTAGGTAGAGAGATAACAGTGAAACTATGATCAGAACAGTCATTCTTCTACATTCTCCAATGGTATTAACTTCTTGTAAATGAAATAATACTGAAGTTTAACAATTCATCGGTTGGCTGGGGACCCCTTGGAACCCCCTCAAGGACCCCTGGTGGTCCCCGGACCCCATGTTGAGAACCACTGGGTTAGAATGTTTTCTTGTGCTGTCCTGACTAATTATATATAGGTCCAAAATTGGTTTCATCCTGTATCACTTAAGAAAAAGGATTTGTCCAGTTCCAACGTCTGAGACGCATCTGCGACAGTGACTGTGAGTTTGAAAAACAAGCTGAGGAGATGAAATGATACGGAGCCCCTAAAGTCCCGAAAGGTGATATTTTTTTTTATCTTGTGCACACAAGATAATAACTTGCACACAAGGTGACATTTCCTGATCCGCCTGCAGTTGTTTTCAGACTAGCTCCAACCATAAGAGATAAATTGGTTCGCATCTACCTCCCTCCTCCAAAAAAACGCCCACCTGGCTTAATGCAAATGCAATGGGTATAAATGTGATTCCTTTGCACGTCATCCTTTGTCATTTACCGTCTAGTCTGTCCATGTTTCTGTTTTTGTATCGGCCGAACTAAAAGGAAATTGAAAGAAGGAGCTGCAGAACATAAGTATGCCAACACATGGACTATCCAATTGTAAAACACTTTAAAGAACAGACTTTTACAACAAGAAACTTTTTGGATTTAAATTTTAGAATATCCTGGTCTGAATGAACGGGTGGATTTCAGGCCTTTGCTGTGAAGTCTTTTTTCCATTGTTTTGCAAAGGATTATGACATCACAGCTAAGATGTGACAATTTATAGTTACATTTTCACAATAATAAAACATTAATTACATACTGCCCAGTAAAGAACAGATATGTAGAAAATGATTTTTGATCACACCATGTTGTAAGTTCATGCTCTTGAAGACAGAATGGAAAGCCCAGTTTGAGTCTTAAAAAGTTCTTTTAATACCACAGTACATGTCATAATTTCATAAAGGGTTCTTTACAGCATCATAAATGTCCTATGGAGACTCTTAAAGGTTTTTTTTTACAGCACAATAAAGGTTTCTAGTATGGTACAAGCCTAAAAAAATATAAATATAAAATACAACCTTTTTTATTAAGAGTATATAATAACAGCTGTCTTCTTCACTTTAGCGGACACTAGAGTCAAAATGAATATTACGGTTTGTGATCACATGAGCTGCGGTAAGTTTGTTAAAACTGTTTCAAGTTCTTGAGAACTAAATGTGTGTGTGTGTGTGTGTGTGTGTGTGTGTGTGTGTGTGTGTGAACTCTTGGCTGGGCGTTTTCTGCTGCTGTGTGATACAGTTTCTCGCTGCAAGATGTGTATCAACGCCATTTTTTTTGTTTCTCCTTTCCTGCCTCTTTTTGTCCAGACATACCATCAAAGCTCTCAGAGTTGGACTGCTCATGTGAAATGACTTTACAGCTTCCCTTGTGTCTTTTATAGGCACTGTGAAGTTTAGTTTGAAAAATTCTTGATATACCAAAAAAAACAACAACAAAAAAATATAATGTATAATGTCGAAAAAGGTTAGAAATGTACAAAGAACAGATTAAAAACATAAAAACTAACACTTTACAATAAGGGTCACTAAGTTAAGGGTTAGTTAATGCTTAATAACAGTAATAATGTTTAATTAACAGTTAACTAATGTGTCTGTAATCATTTACTAATGGTGTTCATGTTAACTAAAGTATCAATTTATACTTTAAGTCATCTTTATAAACTATTAAATAATGTATAAATTAATGCCTTAGTTAACATGAACACATTAGTAAATTACACATTACTACACTTATTACACACTTATTAAGCATTAACTAACACTTACTAAGCATTAACTATCCCTTATTAAGCATTAACTAACCCTGAAATTAGTGACCCTTATTGTAAAGTGTTACCAAAACAGGCCAACGGAATAAAGGCTTTTAACCCTTTTCTATGACAAA
>NW_027280018.1:0-70819 GCF_046629955.1 Centroberyx affinis
CTTGAAAATCAGAGGAATCCAGCAGGCTTTTCGCCAAAGAGCTCCGCTTCTTTATTTCGCTTGTCTTTGTCTCTCTTCACTGTGGTTGAAATCCTTTTCTTGGCAGAGAAACAGAAAGAGGGAAAACAGAAAACAAACACTTTTCTTTTGTTGCTTTTACTGGAGATTACAAGATGGTGTCGGCTATTTGTCCATATTAAATTGGGTAGTGTGTGTGCGGAGTGTGTGTATAGTGTATGTTTGTATGTATGTTTATTGATTGCTCCAGTCATTGCAATTGATTTAAAAAAAAAAACACATTTACAATATCAGTAAAGTGGGTTGACAATTGATAATTGATAACAATCAGTGTTGTAATCCATTCTATTACTACAATTCAGTGACATAATGTGATTACTTTCACTTAATTTTTGATACAATCTTCAGAATTGAATGATGTGCAGCTTTTTGGACTTTACCTTTACAGACAAGTATGTGAGATTTTGGTAAGGCCCTCAGGGTTTTTTTTTTAATCTCACCTGCACAGTTTGTACTTCTTTTCTTTTCCTTTTCTAGTCTTATGTAATCATTCAGACAATACACAAAACCTAATCCTTGAAATCCTTTTGCATTTTACATTATCTACACCATGGTCAGCCTTTATTTTACGATGTGTGACATGATGTTTGTCTCTACTCTGACAATCAAAATGCTCCTTACTTTCAAACATGTTCCCTTTTTTTTCAAAGTGTCGCCACATGATTACTCATATTGATCCAGAGACTGGAACAAATTGCAGTGCCGTTTTTTTTGTGATCTATGTATATTGCTAATCCATTCCGCTCTAAGGCACTTGAAACAATCCAGCACTTTCTCACTGAAAGAGGCTGTTTTCATCTGAGCTCTTCTCTCCACGCTTCCATGCAGGGATGACGTTAATATAATCAGCATCGTTACAGCAGAGTTGATACAGAACAGAGACTGCAGCAGCGATAAGCAACATATAACGCATACAGCTTTGGAAGAGATGCTGCATTGGGATGATAAGCGTACAGCCTCTGCTACTGTCCCCCTGGTTGTGTTTCTTACATAATGCCGGCCTGGCTTGTGTGTGTCCAGCTAACAACCTTGTACTTTGATCAGTACAGGAATGCAGGAGTCTTTCTTGGTGATGTGATGTAGAGGAGAAGTCTGACTGCACTGACCCCTCCCTGTGGTGCTTACACATTATCACAGATCCCACCGGTTGAAAAGTGACAGGTGATAGAAAGTGACCTGGCCTTACCCTGCATTCAAGTGTCGGATTTATGGTCTGAACGAGCTTCCGACCAGGAAGTGCCACATGAACACCTTGTTATTTTGGATGATCAAGTCGGAGAAATCGGGATTATGCAGCACTAATTGGCCGAGTTATGACATAATCGCTTTTTGGCTGAACAGGTTCACATAGGTGAACGTAAGAAATTTCATACAGTAAAGCTGAAAATGAAACACAAGTACAAATTTAAAAGACACGGATATTGCTGAATTTCCCCAAGGAGATTAATAGTAATAGAGATTAATAATAAAAAGTGCTGTCTTATCTTATTTTATCTTATAACTACAATGCTATGGCATTCATTTTCGTGTGATATTTACATTCATAATCCCCTGAAATAGCCAAAGATTGCTTGCTAGCTAGGCTATCACCAGGTTGATTGCTAACGTTAACCTAGAAGGCTGGCAATGTGTAAACAGTTGAGGGAACGTTCTCCAGTTTCCCGACCATAAAGCATGTGAGCAGGAACTACTTGAATTGCCGAGTTGCAGGGTTCGTACTGAAAGAGCAACTTTGAAATCTGCAGGTCTAGGCAAGAGCATCTCAGTTAAGTCCAATACAAACCAAGACCAGGCCTAGTTGAGTCCTTAAGGGTTGAGTACAAATCCATGCTAAAATACTGATTTCAGCTATGATTTGTCAGGGAAGAATAACCCATTATGTACAAACAACAATAGAGGGAGTAGGTATTTGTCTGAGAATTTTCAACATAAATTAGGTCAGTGTCTGAGACAGGCTTTCACATGGGGTCTGGTTTTGAGATTGGACTCAAGGACAAGACTGAACAAAGCTTTGTTTACTATTACAGTTATCTTTTTGACATAACATCAGTTATTTCAAAGTTAAAGTTCAAAGTTAAAGGAGGCTGGCTGCCACCCCCACTATACCATATCCAAACTAAATCTGACTTACTATAAAAATGTTGTCTGAAATCTTCTACATAATATATATATATTTATTTAAATTATAGGCTTAAAAAACAGAGTGAAGTCACCCGGAAAGTGAACTTTTTGTTCAGCATCCTACAAAGCCTGGGGGTGTTTTGAGCCGTCCGTGTGCACCACCCTGTGCTTTGTTCCCGCTCACTTCACATGAGCACGCTGGCTCGCGGGCAGAAGTTAAATTTTTATGTTAACAAACATTTTTGCCATCTCTTCTTTTATGGCATCATTCTACTGTGTCTTCACTTCAACTGATTTTCTTTGCCTGATGTGTCTCGATACCTTATCGGTGTCTCCCAGACGTTTTGTGTTGCCGAGTAGATGGAACAAAGCCCGTCATTAGTCTACCTGGAAACTGACACAGATGACGAATGATTGTTCTCCACTTCCACCTCGTGTCCTCGTCTGCTCCGCTTCTCTATTTGCAAGCGGCATTTCCCTTTACTTTCTAACTGTATTCTCTGTCCCTGTATCATCGTTCATGATGTTGCCTCAATTTCGTATTCCTCCCTACATCTCTAATTTAATTTAATTTAATGAAAACTTGATTTAAAGGATTACTCCCCTCTTGATTCCTTATCACTGCACCGTAGAGCGGAGAAATTGCTTCCTCCTTAGATTCTGTTCCTAATCTTTAAGCAATTTCTTGCTTCCCAAAAGGCTAAGTGAGAGTGAGAAGAAGATGTGAGGAAGCAGAGACTTTTATCTTTGGCGCAGGTAAATTGGCAGATTCTGCTGCCGTGAAACTGTTCAGATAGGAAGGCAGAGTGGAGACCGAAACCCTCTCGCTCGGCTCAGATGGGTGAATTAACACAACACAGAGAGGTACTGAGCCTGGCACCCTTTGTTTAACATTTAAAAAGCAGATAGAGAAGATGATCCCAAATATCAGCAGATTGGATTTTTAGTTATACAGCAATTTCTCAGAGGCAGAGCTGCTCTGTTGGCAGAAATAGTTAATGGGCAGCACAAAACAATCACAGGTTTTTCTGGCTGAGTAATGTTAGACTAAAGCCTTGTGAAAAAGGCAAGGGGTAAGAGAGGAGGTAGCCAATATGAAGCGTAGTGCTGAAAAAATGCAATCTAGCCATAGTAAGTTATCGCAGCTAGTTAGCTAACCTGCTGACCAAGAAGAACTCATTGACAATTTTCATTTTTTATATTTTGACCAGAGTTCCATCTTTCCCAGTCAAATTTGCCAGTTAACTAATTTGTGCTCTGAGAAACTCTGGTTCTTTGGCTCCGCCCACTGAGGTTTAACTCAACCAATGAGATTAAGGGAACGCTGAAAACGTGTGTACGTCTATCTTGGTGGCTCAGTCAGTACCCACAACGTCCCGGGGCCTTTGTTGCATGTCAACCCTCTCTCTCGCCTCTCATTCTTCCTGTCTCTCCCGATATCAACTCAAATAAAGCTTAAATGCCAAATAATACTCCTGAAAAAACTGCATTACATTGCAGAGTAATAGCAGTGGACAGTTCCAGTCAGTTGTGTTCCTGATGAGGGATTAATGGCCATGATGACCTCAGTGTTTTGTAAAATGATCCACATCAATGGTGATCCATGACCATGCTGGTGATGCTCTGATTGACTGGTTATCAGACCCAAATGCACTTTATTGACTTGCGGGTGATGCATACAACTCAATCAAACGCGTGCGGTGTACATTCCTTCCGTTCCGGAGCCGTTCCGCTTCCGTGCCGCATCTGGTGGACATTGGGCTTTAATCAGCCATGTAGGGCCAGTCAATCCTGCAGAGAGGACACGCTGCCATCATAACGACCTCCTAATCTCTTTAATCAGATTCTATTACTGGACAGACCTGCCTTGATTATGTAGCTCTGCTCTCTGGTCGAATGCCCCGGCTTTAAACGGAGCCAAGGCGAAGCTCGGTTGAGGTGAAAGGCCGCTTGACAAGGCGCCCAGCTGGAAGCGATGTGTGTACCGAACCCTGCTCCGCGGCGCTGATGAAATCCACTCTGTGGTCTATTGATCTGGCCTGCGGTTTGATTGATGCTGTCTTTGAAAATTCATTAGTTTGAGGCATGGGGGAGCTGCGGGGCGGCAGGCGCTCCTGTAGGGCACATTTGTCTATGTTTACAGAGCCAGGAGCATTCAGTCAGCAGCAGGAAAAGAGCCTGACAGAGCCGCCCAGGGCCCAATGAGTCACACTGTCACTCTGTGCCACACACAGATGAACACATGCATGCACACACACACACACACACACACAGGCAGACACACACACAGGCAGACACACACACAGGCAGACCACACACACACACACACACACACACAATCCCATAGGCCTATTCCTTGCATGCCACAAGCTACTACAGTAATATTGTGCATGTTCTTGCATATCTAGCATCTCTTGTCCGCTAATGATTGTCTGGTACAATTCACCTTGCCCTTTCCTATGTGCAGCCTGCCTCTTTTTCCATAGCAGTTCCTCAAATCCTTCATCTTAAGATATGTAAAAAGAATGCACTTCATTTAGAGGCTCTGCTGGTTCAAATATCACTGGGAATATGGGGTTATAAATAGGGTGCAGCATGATTTTATGGGATGTGATTCACAATGTATGGCAACAAAAAAAGGTCAGTGTTCAATATCTTCAAATTGTCCTCAGGATCTTCAAAAGACTCTCTTGAAAGAGGGGAAAACAGCATCAATAATACCAATCTCCCAGACATGTTGGTGCCTGCTTGTATAACACCAACTCTTTAGGGATTTGGTTTGTCCCACAGTTGGTTCCTAAAGGTAAAAATGAAGTGAGAAAGACTAGAGTATGTGGCCTCTAGGTGGTGAGAATAGGTGAGAGTGAGTGAGGGGGTAGATAGATAGAGAAGGTTATCTTGAAAAGCTCCACTGTGTTCTTCTCTCAAGCATATGAGATGATGAGAATTTGATCGTTCCAGCAACATGTGTGTAAATTGAATGGATTTTAAGAATTTAAATATTGAATAAAGCTTAAGACTTTTATGTAGGGCCAATTGCATGGACATGGATAAAAAAAACCAAAGTCCTGTACTGAAATATCTCTTTGAGCTAAGCTTTCATCGTACCTGTTTTATGTGCTTATGCGTGTTCTCGAGCGCACACGCAATTTGTATATGTTCATGTTGTATGAACAAATGGCAAATAAGAAAAGTTTGATGATTTTCTCAACTTCTTCCTTATTGACTTTGTTTCAAATTTCCGCATGTGCAAATTTTTGCATAGTTCTTAGAGGAGGCACAATTTCTGTCTTTGTAAATGTATGAGTGTTACTTTTATTTTGTTTAACAGTTTGCATGAGCCGGTAAAGGCATTATTCTCATTCTTGTTCTTATTCTCACATCCTTTCAACAAGATGTTCATATGCCCACTTTCTTCTCTGCACAAGTCAAATTCTCTCTCCATCTTACACATGAGAACATTGCGCGTATCCCTGCAAATGTAAGTTGTAAATATTATTCTCTGACCCCTATTTCTCCCAAATGCCCCTAATGTGATCACTGTGAGTATGTGAGGTATTGATCCTCCATGTCCTTCTTCCCTGTGCAGCTCATAACCGCAACCATAAATCATGGAACAACTGCAGGGGATTTACCCAAATCGATGCGTCCGTTCATCAGTATGTGTGCAGGGACAGCAGTGCTGGAGCCACACAAAGAGTTAAGGACGTCTCGCTCTGTGGAAACACCCCGAGTTGATGAGCGGGGGCCATAAAAGCAGTGGCAATTAAGACACATCGTTAATTACAACTGTGCTCTTCAATTAGTGCTTATTGGAGGCAGGTCCAGGCAGCGCTTAATGGTGAACGATGGGTCAGCGGGGTTAGAGAGCTCGCGTGGTGATGACACGCCGCGAGAGGAGGATGAATGAGGGAGAGACTAAATACCTGCGCGAGAAAGAAAGAAACAAATTAATGCCGAGAGAGAGAGAATGAAAAGACAGGGAGAGAATAGACAGAGAGAGAGAGAGAGGTTGTTGGCTTCATCATCAGGCTGGTGTAATTGCACTCGTAGCTAGTTGTATCATATTCACAGCCTACACCCACTCACTTACTGACACAGACAAATGCCCACAATATTCTCAGTTCCACATGAAAGCAGAGACTGAACAGAAGGCGATCCCGCAGTCTGAGCTGTAGCGACTCCCCCACAGTGGATTCTGGGTCAGGTTGTATTCCACGCTGAGGAGGAGAGGGAAAGCCTTGGCTGCCAGTGACAAGAAACACTACGGAGCTGGGTTTTTGTGTGTGTGTGTGTGTGTGTGTATGTGTGTGTGTTTTTGTTTTTTTGAAGCAGGTAAATGAGAGTTTGCCTCTGCCCGAGCCTGCGCCACCCCTGCTCCTCGCCTACTCCCACAGTGGGGAAGAGTTCAGACACATTGTTCCACTCTGGCGTTGCCGGCACAGACCCAGAGCCCACGCTTTGCTCTCCATTTGTGTATCTGTAATGTGTGTGTGTGTGTTCGATGAGTGACTAAATCTGTCATTCCTAATGTAGTGTTATTCCATGAAGGACGTGCAGTTTTTTTTTTTTTGCATGTTGCTACACTGACATATGTCCCCTGCATGCTTGTTTTTAAGTGATGAATATGCTTGTAGTGTATGTGCATTGAATATGTGTGAGAAGCCGCCCTTGGCTAACATAATCACAACAATGTGTTCATCCTTGTGACTCAGTTGAATAAAATAGCACCTCTGGCTTAAACTTGTTACACAAGAGGCTCATGTGAAAACATAGGAAAATAATGACTTCTCTCTACTGCAAATTGGAATGTGCATATCATATCAGGGAAAAACTCTCAAAGGAAATACA
The DNA here is from genome assembly GCF_046629955.1 of Centroberyx affinis. Taxonomy (NCBI): domain Eukaryota; kingdom Metazoa; phylum Chordata; class Actinopteri; order Beryciformes; family Berycidae; genus Centroberyx; species Centroberyx affinis. The sequence continues at coordinate 7,051 of NW_027280018.1, forward strand.
CATGTCCCCAGGGGAAATAAGTCTGTATAGTGTATATATAAACATTGATCGTGTTTGTGGAGGGGCCAGGGTCTGTGGCTGTCTCAGAAAGGTCTGCTCTGGTGCTTTATAGAATAATGAGATCTGAGAATTCACGATTCCAGTCCTGACTAATCCAACTATACGTGACTGTGAGCGCCGATTCATTTTCCTGTCGTGGTAATTAGATATACTGTGGGCATTTGAAGGCTTGAAACCATTTTCATAGTCACAGCTGTCTCCTGTTGTATCTAAAGTTATCACTGGCTAATGGATAGAAAGCAACAAGGACGCTGCTTCGATTCTGTTGGTCTGGTTATAAAATGATGTGGGCAATTGTTGAATTATCGATATAATCGTAATAATAAAAATAGACACTTTTCTCTCCCAAAACATAGTTTCTTCTATAAAGCGTTGATATGAGGGCTCAACTGCACTTTAGTTGAACCTCCTTTATGTCTCTCGTTGTGAACAACCAATGATGCAAAAGCTACAGGAGGCTTGGCCTCGTCTCGCCTACCTTGTGGCTTTGTTTCCTTTCTAAGACACATTCACTGCAGTAGGTATGTGACGCAGGTAAAAGGCTAGATCCTTGGAGTGACGTACAATAGCCCACGAGTCTCATTCTGCTGTGGTGTTGCCCATTGATTTCCAGACGCATGTAATCAAGGCTGGTGTGTGAGGCTGACAAGCTCACAACATCACAGGGCCTCTTTTTTGTTCTTTCTTTGTTCTAATGAGCAGAATAAAGTGACTCAAGGATACATCGCTATCTGCAGCCTCGCCCGCCGATGCTCTGCGCTGATTGGAGCTCATCTGTCATCTCCATTCATGGATTTATCACTTTTCATGTAGTACTCTCTGCGTTCCAGGCGCTCAGTCAATTAAATATTTGGTAGAACCAGGTTTTGATAAGTGTTTGCTCTCTTTCTCTCTGTCTTCATCTTTCTTTCTTCCTAGCTTTTCCCACACTTTGTCACTCTCTCTTTATTTTATTGGGAGATTAGCCCGTTTGTCAACTTACCTGTTTAAATGAGAACATAGACACTAAAATTGTGTGTGTGTGAGTGTGTGTACATGCACTGCAAAAAATGACAACTTGTCAGTGATTTTATCTTGTTTTCAGACCTGTCAAGCTTATTTCATGATATTTTTAGTCAAATTATCTCACTGCACTGGCAGATAATCCTGCTGGTTTCAACAAATTTCACCTGATACATGCCAATATGACTTCTTTCAAGAAATCATCATAAAACAATGAAGAACATTTTGAAACAAGAAACACACAAGTAAATGTCGCGAAACAAGTTACATAATCCTGGAAAAAAACAGTTGAACCAGTGAAAAAGTGCTTACTTTATAAGTCTGGATACAAGATAAAATAAATTAATAAGCCTGTCAGTTTTTGCAGTTTCCTATTTTATCCAGTTTACATAGGACCGAGGTGGACCGCGTGGACTGCGTGGCCCTTGGGGGGGGGGGGGGGGGGGGGGGGGGGTGCCTTGATAAATCACATCTGCACTGGAGACATGTGCCTGACGGCAGAACTGAAGTGTGACCAAGTGGTGAGGGAAGAAGAGCTGATCAAAAGAGAGGAGAAGGGAGGCGGAAAATTGAAACTTAGATTCCCAGCACCACCTCCTCCTCCTCCTCCTCCTCCTCCTCGTCTTCCTCCTCCTCCTCCACCTCCTCCTCCACCCCTTCTCTTTCTTTCTTCTTCCTTCCTTTGTCTCTCTCGTTACAGACAGGAAGCTCCTGTTGCTACCGATGGTTTGGTTAAATTTCTCTCTCTATACAGAATACTTGGATGAAGAGAACAGATGGAGCATCGGAGAGTGTTACGTAACTCGTGTTCTAATATTGACTAGGGTCCCAGATGTTATGAGTACAGTACCGTGAAATGTGGAAATAGGACTGACTCAGGGACACTGGGAAAGCATCTTTATGTGCGGCGTTGTCTTTGCACTCTATATTCAACATGTAATCCTCCTCAAATACACACACCTTCATGGTTTGCAAGTTACATGAACGCTGATTTATAATGCATTCATTACAAGACTGTCATAACAGCAGCATTGGCACGTTCTTCACTACTGATTCAATCCAACACATGCTTAATGATGCTGGCGCATGGCTCCACAGGGAAACCCTCTAATGTTGTCTCCGAGGAGCTCGCCACGGGCTACTGGGGGGGGGGGGGGGGGGTGGAGGTAAGGTTTCTGGGGCTCATGTGACAGGACTCCCTCCCCTTTGTAGTTTGCTCTACGATGTGACAGTAGCTGGTGTGAAAGCCATGGCTTAATTACCATACTGCAGGGCTCCCTGGGCCAGAACGCCTAAATTACCAGAATTACTCGCCTGTGGTGTCACACTAATTGTGGAGCAAACACTTGTCACTAAAAAAAAAGATACTAAATCATATTTTTGAAAGATAAGGAGGGAGGGAGAGAGAGAAAGGAGAGAGATTTATGAGTGGGGGCACTCGGCTATTAGGCTTTTGCAGACCCATGAGAGTTAAGTGTGGCTGAACTCTGTAATGGCGCTGGCATGCGTCGGATTTCTAATCAGGCTGCTGCCATGGAGCCTGTGCTGTTTGTGTTAATGGGTGAGTATTTGCGTGTTGCCGGTTACTGTCTGTCTGCACTGAGTCTAATGCTGTTTCAGAGGGAGAGCCACAGAGGCAGGAGAGGTGTGCGATGTGAGATGGATTGTGTTGCGTCGTACGCGGTGAGAGCGCCGTGCGTTGTTTGTGCTGCCTGCTCAGCCATGATAATTAAAAGACTCCCTCCTCTCTTTCCCCAGAGTGATAACCATTTCCCACACAACTAAAAAGCCCAACTTCTCCGCAGTACCTACCTACGCTCTGGAGAAAGTCAGACATGGAGCAGATGGTACACTGTAAAAACTCAGTTTAGTGAAATTGACCCATCTTTAATCATTAACTCAGTGTATGTAGATGTGTTTCTCAATTTCAACGTACAGTTGGCACTCAGAACTTACAATCATGAGTTCATCATTTCTGACTTAGCATTAGCAGTTATTAAACTGGCCTTTTTAAAGTTTATTTAGAAACATTTTATTTGCATAGTTTATGCATAGTTTAGTATGCACTGCTGATTATTTCTGATAAGAAAATAGATAGATAATGATAACCATGATGGAAATTAGTGCTCCAGTTCAATCCTTGACCCCTGATACTCAGTCAGCTGCACTAGTGAAAGAATACATAAAATTAGAATGCAATGTAATCATGTAATCAAGTAATGGATTCAACTAATAAACATTCATTTCTAAATTAGAACTAATGATCTTTGACCTAAATATTCAACACTATTTCAATCAACTTGCAATTTTAAGGCAGCAAGGAAAGTTTTCAAGTTGAAGTGCCTTAATATTTTTTTGCAGTGTGGAACAGGAGGCACTGAGCCTTTGAACACCCATCACTGAAAAATGTCTAAAATCATGGACATTTTGAACAAGTTACTTCAGGGAGACTGGTGTTCCAAAATGTAGAAAGAGAAAGTGTAGAAAGTGTAGAAAGTGTGTTTTTTGATTGATGTGATGAAGGATGTTTCTTCCTTGCGTATTCAGCCCCGGCACAACCATGGTGGCTCGGCTCTGACTGATGTCCTTGTCTGTGTTCCACACCTGGGGCCTCCAACGGGAATGTTTCCAAATAAGAATTCATTTATTCATCCTTACTGGAAGGACAGGCGATATGGACTAACACTGACCTTGTGTACTAAGAGAATACAAATTGAATATCATTCATTCACTGAATAGGCACCATGCCTATTATTCTGAGCGCACATATGCAATGCATTGAAGTAGTTTGTGAGGTAGCCATATGGTATACATTCAATGAATTCAATAACTTTCACTGCTATGGAAATGCGGTCCCTCCCCATTATGGTGTCTATTTGTTTAAGTGCAAACAGAAGCCTGATTCAGATGTCTAAACAACAATGTACTAACCCATAAATAGTGACTATAAGGGACATCAGGCTCTGCCGTCATAAATCTACAGGACCATCAGACAGGCAGCACCATTCACCAGCCTCCTAATCTAAGTGTTACAGGGTTGAGTGTGTGTGTGTGTGGGTGTGTCACTGCGGGCTTATCAAGTGGGCACGTCCTATCACAGATGTTTGGTTGAATTCGGGCCACGACACCTCCAGAAGGCTCAACAATGATTTCTGGTGTCCCAGAACCCCCCCCCCCCCCCCCAAACACACACACACACACACACACACACACACACACACACACACACACAACTGCAGAGTACTGACAGTTGCAGCTTTGTGCCCCTGGTCAGTGTGATTCCTTCTTTACCAGATCCACTGACTGGCTCCCACTGCTGCTTCAGACATTTCCTTCACTGTCTGCTTTAAGCTCCGCCCACGAATGCTTAATTACCTCCGCCAAGGAGGTTATGTTTTCGTTGCCGTTTGTTTGTTTGTTTGTCTGTTTGTCTGTTAGCAGGATTACGGAAAAACTGCTGGCCCGATTTTCATGGAACTTCGTGGAAGGGTGTAGCATGGGCCAAGGAAGAACCCATTAAGATCCGGATCTGACTCACGAACAAGCAATAACAGCACGAACCTTGGCGGAGGTCTGCGCTCTCCGAGTGCCCTTCTAGTTCTCCTAACACTCGTAAAGTGGGCAGCTACAAATCCTCGGCATCCAACCTCCAAGGGGCTTCCAACCTCGCCCAATCTAGGTTACCATTTCATTTGTTCGGCAACCTTTTGGTAAGGTGCTGTTTTAGTCATAGTAGTCATCCTATGGCCACCCAATAGTAATAGTAGTGCAATAATGACCTCCATTGCCATAGTGAAAGCTAGAGGGGAAATGCACCTTTCTCCAGATGCTGTGATGCTGTTATGAAGCTTCTTGAAAATCCACCCTGACCACATTTTTAATACTTGTTGGAACTCTGAAAAAACACGAAAGCCTCCCACAATAAGTTATGTGGCTCGAAGTGAAAAGCATTAGCAAGGTCCAAAAATACTGCATGGAGATCTCTTTTCTCCTCCTTGGCTGATTGAATTCGGTGCCAATCATGCTTGGATGCTCTCAGCAGCCAGAAAAGCCAGGTAGTGTAAGCTTTTAGCACTGTTGTGTCAATTAACCTATTGCTTTCTAACTATCCTGACAGCCTCTGCAGCACTATGCTAAAGAAAATCGGCCCTTCTACATGAAGGAGCCAAACTCGCCAAAATTGACAAATGTCTGTTGAATCTTTCTCTTCGGCAATGAAAATCCCTCTTGCTTTATGCTCTAGGAACAAACAGCTTCTTCCCATGCTAACTTCATGAGCTTCAACAACAATCTCAACACTTCTACTGCGCTTGTATCTTAACTTGATCCGGCTCTGGGGACGATGAAGCCCTTGTGCACCTTACTACACTTTGCAGCTCTTTCCACTTGGGGGGGGGGGGTTAACATACATACATACAGCATCCTGCCATAGGGAATCTCAGCAGAAAGTAAACAACTGGGAGGAAGAGAATGCTTGGTATGGTGAGAGTGAGACGGAGTTTGAGATAGACAGTGAAGGTAACAGCTAGTGACAGACTGGGCAGGCAAAACGGCAGGCTACAGCGCCGTGTTTCCTTGGAGGTGAGGGGGGTGGGGTGGGGTGGGGGTGCGCTAATGCAGACGTTTACCTCCACGCTACTTAAACCCATCTGATGTCATCTGCATGTACACACTCTTTCATGTCAATTACCAGGCTTCTGAAAGCCCTGTGCACATGTCGACCGTGATTTACATCTGCGACACTGTGGGGAGAGAAAACAAGAGAGAGAGAGAGAGAGAGAGAGAGAGAGCAAGAGGTACAGTATACACACAGGAGCATGTATATGTACACACACACACACACACACACACACACACACACACACACACACACACACACACACACACCCTGTCATGACATTAAGTATGCAACCCTGTTCCACGAGGCATTGTGCCAGAGGAAAAACCTCTCTGCTTGCTTCCCAGCTCACAAAGTTACCCAGTGAACCAATAATTTAATTATAATAGCGTCTGATGTGCAATTCTGAAGAATGGTGTTTAAGGTTCCAGTATTCTTACCGGTTCCCCCCAAAGTATTGCCAGAAAACATACATATTTAGATAAATGCATAACGTAACACTTATCCCCGCAGTGATTTGAGAACTCCACGGTGACTCATGCTCTCCACAGTAACGAGTGAGACGCTGCTCAGGATGCTTCTCAGCCAGGATATTGCAGTCATTAATGTTAATGCATTTGTTAGTGAGTCGTGGTGACACACACCTGAACAGTCATATTCCATGCCATGACCAGGGAATCAATTTAAGCACATACTGCTGTCTCTATAATCTGCACCAGGGCTTATCGTCTCTGCCCTCCTCCCGCTCCTTTGATCTCCATGGATCACCGCTGATGGTGGAGCCTGCATGAACAACAGCTTGTTTGTTCCTGTGTCGACTGTAATGCCTGTGCCGATATGAAAATTTCATTGTACGATTACCTCGATATTATCACAATATTATTCCGATAATTATTAATACGAAGAAAACCTTAAAACCAGCACTGTAATATGCTTCAATGACTTAAAAACTAATTTATCGTATCAATCACAAGACATTTTACTTATTTAAACACATTTTAATGTAAGACTGTAGAACATTTGTAGAACATATGTAACATATGTAAAAGAAAAATGCTGGTTTAGCTTGTAAAAGCTGTAAGAATGGTTTTAAACAACACATAAAAATCCAAATAACAGCATGTAAAATAAGCCAAATTTGTCTCAAAAAGTGCTACTGACCTGCATCCACTTTAACTCAGGCAGCAACATGAATATAACATTTTATTCGAGGAAAATAAAACATCAATAATGACAGAGAGTCCTGCTGTGATGTATGTTTTAGTTTATTCCCAACAAGTCGGCGGTTATCGCGGTGGTCATGGTAAAAAAATGTTTTTGTTGTTTTTTCCCATGATATATAGTAATACTGGTTATTGTCCCATGTCCCTATTGACTGTAATGCACGGATGATTGGAAGCCTGCAGGAAAGTAGTGGACTTTGCTGTTTGAGTACGGGTGTGAGCCTGTATGACTGTTTTCTATCTGTGGGCATGAGCCTGCGTGAGGTGAGCGCAGAGCAGCGCTGTCTGCTGTTGTCCATAGGTGGGCAGTGTTAGAGTGGTAATGAATGACGGATCATACCCGCTCGCCTCCCTCCTGACCTGTGCTGCCCCTGGAGCGCTCAGAGATCTGGCTGTGCCGCAGCTTTTTCCTGGAAGATCCAGCTCTCCATCGGAGCATCCAGGCGAGAGGCTAGAGACTCAGGTGCACAGCGCCCAATGAAGCAGAGAGGGGCTCTGTATATATGTGTGTGTGAGTGGATGTGTATGTGTGCATGACAGAGTTTTGAGCTGTATTCCCATTGCCATACTGCTGACTGCTAAGCCATGCTGCTCTAAATGCTGTGACCTACATCACCTGCACTATTTTCTGTCCAACAGTAATATGTATTGTATCTTGGTAGCGTATTAAAGCTCAATTTGACATACATTTCCGCTTTGCGCACAGCGTAACTGTCAGTCATGAGCGAACTGTCCCAGCGAGGAGGATGCTCCCCTGGGGGTTTCCCACGCTGACGCCGGCCCGCTCTTGCAAGCTGAGCCCAGAGGCTCATGGGATATGGGGAGAGGTTTTTTTTCAAGTCTCCAGAGGGCCCAACAGAGGAAGTACTGATGAGGACGCATCCCAGGGACGGGAGCCATGGATGAACCAAGAAAGAGAGGGAGGACTGTAGGTGGAGAGTGACAGGGAGAAACACCGACTTCCAACAGATTTTATACAGATGGAAAAAGTTGGACGGTAGGTAGAAAGGCAATGAAGAAGGAAATATGGATGACGAGAGGTATCTAGAGGTGTCTGGGGAAGTTAAAATGATAAGTTGCCTGGGAGGAAAGAAAAAGACGTAAGTGAAAGTGAGGAAATGGAAGAGAAAATGATGACAGGAGATGAGACATGTCAGATGAATCGGAGCCGTTTTACATTTGAAGGATGGTGAGAGACGAGCGGGGTGTAAAGACGAAGTAAGCAAGGATTGTGGGGTTTGTGGCGATGAATGATAACCCATTGTCTTATCTCTCTCTCTCTCCGCAGTGCTTTTGCCCTCTGGCTGTGTGGGCGATTAAAGGTTGGCATTGCATTGTCGGCCCAACCTTTCCCCTCTGCCGCGTCGTTCTGCTGACACACCGACACTTGTCTCTACAATCTAAACAGTCTGTTAATCACAACCTTAAAGCTTAGCCCCAAGTCACATTCTCAGATCTGTGCTGGGTATAAATCCTTTGTTGATTGTACGTCTGGAGCTGTACTGCACCAACATCACTGAGCGCCAAGCCTGTCACTCTATTAAAATTGGGATGCTGTTTATGAGGGAGAGAAATTTACAGTACTGAGGACTAGCTGAAGTTGGACCGGAGGACCGCTTTGTTGATTGGTGTACTCCAGAGGGGGAAGTAACAAAGTCAAAATACTTTGTTACTGTACTTAAGATAAGATAAGATAAGATAAGATAAGATAAGATAAGAGAAGAGAAGAGAAGACAAGAGATAATATAAGATAAGGTAAGATAAGATAAGACAAGAGATAAGATAAGATGAGACAGCACTTTCTTGATCCCCTTGGGGAAATTCAGGTGCCACAGCAGCAACTGGCAGAACAGTGCCAAGGAAATCAAGTACAGGAAGGTAATAAAAGAAAAGAGGTAATAAAATAAAAATAAATGTAATGTACATAATATAAAACTATAGAGACAGTGCAAATAACTTTCATAAAATAAATAAAACAATAATAATAATTATAATAATAATAAATGCAAGTTAATTTCACATTTTCAAGTAGCTGTACTTTGCTTGAGTTTTTCTTTCACTTAAGACTTTTTACTTTTTGCTCACTACATTTCAAAAGAAAAATCTGTACTTTCTACTCACTACATTTTCAAAACAGACTTCTTCTATTTTTTTTTTTTTTTTTGGCTGCTTGTTCACCAAAGCGACACCAAAAGGAGGGAAAGGGACAGAGAGAGTGAGAGAGAAGCAACACGAAGAAGAGAGAAGCAACAAGAGAGCAGAGAATTAACGTTAATGAATTCAGAACCACCTTTAGCACATTAGAAATTACTTTTACTTTTATACTTAAATTAAAATGGATGCGTAAATTTAAGACCTTGTACTTTTATACTTTGACTTGAGTAAGGAATGTGTGTACTTCTGCCACCTCTGGCGAACTCTAAATGGCACAATGAGTCAAAGTTTTCCAAACAACTGTGCTGATGTTCTCTACATGGTTCTCTGGGCCAGGAGGGATGAGTGTTTACCAGTCCAATGGGGTCCAAATGACTCTCTGTAGGATGCTGCTGGTTAGCAGGTTGGGATTACTAATATTTAATCGAAAACGCCTCTCACAACCAGAGAACACAAGCTGAGCTGGCAGCGCAAATGAATTTCAGCTTGTTGTTTCAATTTTCACAGCAATTATCCGATTTCCTACCAAGAGTGTGAGCCAGGTTTACACAACACTGCATCTTCACATGTGCATGAAGGCACACACACACACACACACACACACACACACGTCATCATCAAAACAGCTCAGTATACTCTGTGCTCCAACCCAATACCTGAATGAATGTGCGTTTGCAGTACGAACACGCATACACGATGCCACTTCAGTTTTCACACATTTATGATCACACCTTCTGCACTGTCTGTCACTCCGTGGTGTTTTACAAGCTATACATACGCTTTTATATTCGTCAGCCTCAACAAAAGTTGTTTGTGAGGCAGCTATAGGCAATATATCACACCGGTGGCTTACATCCCTCTGCTTCTCTCCATTTCTCAGCGAGATCAGAGAGCCAGGTGTACAAGTGTTTATTCAGTTGTCCCTTCTAAATCCCATCTGATGGTATTCAGATGGAAAGAAACTTCACTTTTATACATTTCAAATGATTGGAGCTGTTGTTTCACTAGAATGGGAGGCTGGCATGCTGTGGGCTCACCAAATCAAAATTAATCATTGCTATAATTCTGTAATCAACAATTTTGCCCTGTATCGTATCATTGAGTATGAAAAGGCAATTCTTCATCGTGTCATTGATGGATGAAGATGAAATCTATTCATGTTATAATATTTTCATATAATTCATATCTACTTTATCGTTATTAGCATGAGAATGGAAGCCATCCTCAGTGTTTCGTCTTTGTGCTACCTCAAGACAAAGCTTCCTCCGAGGAGTCACGGTGTGGTGGTTTTCATTCTCGCCTCGGAGATGAAACATGTCGTTGCTCTGTGGCAGGACAGAAAACGGAGGAAACACGTTTGCTGTGGAGGATGCTGGGCGGCCTCATGTTGTCTCACATGGGACTTAACACATTTAGGACCCCACGGGACTCGACAAACAAACACAAACAAATAGAACGCACAAGCGAATCCCTCGGCTGCTCGGCAAGCCGTGTTGTTTTTTTATGTTTGTGTTTGGGATATTTTAAGACGGATCCCTCTTGTGCCCTCCCAGTGCCACCTAAGCCTGAGAGCGCACTGCCGATCGCTGCCTGCTGGCTCTCTGGACACGGTGCACTCTGAGCCCGTTCGCGCCGCCTGTTCCAGTCCCTCCATCCTGCCGCCTCTTCTCCCACTCGGCGGTGGAGCTGCCCTGACCAGCTGGTGGAGCTGGGTAGCTGCAGGCTGCCTTGGACCCCGATCAAGTATTGATGTCTGGCTTCTGGGCTGGCGGACTTACCAAAGAGGAGCTCTACTAGACAGAGAGAGAGAGAGAGGAGCTCGACTGGACAAAAAGGATGGCGGTTTCAAAGGAAGCTTGCATAAACACCGAAGGGCTAATGGCACTGTTTTCGGCCAAGACGAATTCTCTGCATATTTGAAGACAGACCATTAGAGAAGAATCAGAAACTTTCTCTGACTTTCTGAACCACATTGCAAATCCTTTTTATACCCTTACTACTCATTTGCTTCACATTTGACATTTAGGCTATTTACTGTAATTAAAGGCTAAATGCTGTCTGCCAGTAAAAGATTTCACAGTACATGAGAAACATGCTGAAATCACCGACTGCAGGCCTCTATGTGTGTGTAGACTAATATGACCAGCCTTGTCAGTGGCAGGTGCACCGGCATAGAAGTGTGAAAAAGTAATCAGAGTTGCTGACCTTTTCCAGTCCCATCATGCTGGGCACGGATAATCTCCATGCAGGCCGTTGTCAGCATGCATGGGTCAGACGAAGCAACATATCACTATCTGAAGAGGTTGCATTAAATCACACCCCGTCTGAATCACTGAAGGTTTTCTCTTCAGCAACGTCTCCTTCCTTCCATGTCTGTTGCCCTGCTTCCTCCTGTGTGAAGCAAACCAGTGATGCTGATGTGAAATCACACGTGTCTGAAGGGTCGGTGCCTGGATAAAATCAATACAACCCACCAGCTCTGTAGTATTGTGACTATTGTTCACTGGTGTTGTGCCTGTTTTGCAGTCCAATTAGGTGAATTCAATGTATGTAGTTGTGAAACCAACCTGGCCGATGCCTTTCTCCCTCTTCAATTTTTCTATTTCACTTGACACACAGAGTTGAATGTATGTAGGTTCAGAATAAGGCAAAATGTAATTTCCCACCTGGAGTGGAGTTGAATCGAGATGGCAGATGGGAGGTAAAGTGATATCTCGGTATGCCTGTGTTTCTGTGTGTGTGTGTGTGTGTGTGTGTGTGTGTGTCTGTGTGTGTGTGTGTGTGTGAAGGCAAATAAATGGACTGACCTTGTCTTTCAAGGGAAACCTCGCTAGAATCTTAATGGTTAATAATAATCTTTATTTGTACAGCGCTTTTGTATAGCGCTAATGTGAGCATATTTCACCGTCATGTGGGAAATAACAGGGAATGACAGCAGGCAGTATATATATGTTGTATATATATGTTGGTCATGTTGATATTCATTTTATTCAAATATCATGAACGTCCACGACACCCCTATACATCATGCTAGTTGTGTATTACATAAACCTATATCTGAACAAAATCAGCTATCATACAAAGTACATTTTTCAGTCAGACTCTCATCTAGAGTTTTTATAATGGAACAACTAGTAGGCCTAAATCTGCACATCATGTAAATATGTTATTTACATATGTAACTTGAATATTTTTATAGATTTTTTTAGTAATTTTTTTTTTTTACAATGCACATCTAGACACTTTTTTTCTGTACATATATTGTCTTTCTGGTTGGTGTGATACAACACACATTTTGCACATTCTGTTTTCTCTTTTTTCATTTTCTCCTGTGTTTTGTCATTTGTTATATATTGCATATATCTTGATATTTTCTGTTTTTCATTTGCTTTGACACATATATCAAATATATTTCCATGTTTTCATAGACATTTGTATGCATATATTTTCATACTCTTGTAGATGTTTCATATTATGCATATTTTTCATTATGTTATTTGTCTCAATATGTTCCTCTGCTGTAGAACTGCAATTTTTTTGTTCCATATATTTCTACTGATGTCTGGTGTTGTAACTGTTATTTGGTTTGTGTTTATGCTACTACCCCATTTGTTCACTTCTTATTCTTATTTCTACCCTATTTTTTCTTTGCTCTTATTCTATTACTTGCTGCTGCAACGAGCCAGTTTCCCGAAGGGGATCATTAAAGTTTCATCTAAACTAATAAAGTGTGCCACATAGAATCCATCTTTACTGATACATATCTCAAGTCTTTGACGATCGTCTAACCAAAAGAAATAAACAAAACTGATTAATACCCTCGGCCATTTTGTGATAAAGCACTTATTGGCTTATCATACAAAGGACTTTGTGTCTAAGTAATTCTAACCAAAAGAAATAAACACATTTTATCCACTGATGCAGTAAACAAATGCAATTTTAAGGTTGTCAACACTTGCAATTTTAAGGGGTTGTCAACCCCTAAAGAGTTTAACCAGCATTTTAATATCCTATTAATAATCAAGGTAAATGGCAAACTTTCGTTTTGCTTGAGATTAGTCAGAAAAGCATCTGCAAACATTTTAGTTGCCACAGTTTTATCACAGAGAATCTCTGGAGTCGTACTCAGTGTAGACTGTTGCTTTCTGTTGAGTGATGTGTTTTTCTTCACAGAAAGCAGTTTGCTGATTCAGCTGCAGAGAAGAAAGCACTTAAGTCTGATTTATCAGCATTTGTACAAAGTATACAGTTGCTACAGTATGAATGAAAGAAACTTCCCTCTTGCACTTAAGAGCACCATGTAGAAAACATTTATACTATTTACATTTTTTTACAATTATTTAGGACTTTTTAGGAAGAGAGAAAACATAATGAAATGATGAAATTTATTTTTTAGTTCATAAACTAATTTATTCCAGAGACAAAACAAGCTAAAAAAATTAAAAAGCCATTGATTTTGGAGGCTGTTGTCACCCTCCCCAATTAATGTAATCGTCCAGAGAAGGAAACTGTATAATCTCAGGGGTCTGTCCAATAGGAAGTGGTGCCTCAGCAGGCAGTGGGCTTAGAGGCAAAGAAACCTCATGAGGCAGCGGGCTGAGAGGCTGTGGAACCACAGTAGTAGTGTCATCATCTAAAGAAAACAAGGCTGGAAATCCACACTAGGAGTTTCATCGTCCGGAGAGGGAAACCCTATATATGACACATTTGGGCACTTCTTCTCGGGGATCTGTCCCATATGAGTTACTACCTCAGCAGGCAGCGGGCTTGGAGGCAGTGGAACCTCATGAAGAACAAGGCTGAGAGGCTGGGAATCCACACTGAGAGGTTCATTGTCCAGAGAAGGAAAGCATATATTTGTCCACTGTGGCTACTGTTTTTTTCCGATGTCTGTCCAAAAGGAAGTGGAGCTTCATGAGACAGAGGGCTTGGACTCAGTGGAACCTCATGATGCAACAGGCTGACACAAGTAGTGTGTCATCATCCAAAAAATCAGAAACCCTTTATTTGCCAAATCTTTTGCCTTCTGCCTTAGAAGAAGTGTAACCTCAGCAGGCAGTGGGATGAAAACAGTCTGTAATAAATCCTTTGTTACCTTGGGATTCTGCTTTATAGTTTGCACGCCATCCTGTCAGCCTGGTGAGGTATTTTCATCAGTGTATTCAATATCTATGGTCTCTACTGATTTGAATTGTGGACATAATGTCCTCTAAAAACTGCATGTCCACATGTGTGTGTATTATATGTGTGTGCATGTTAATCTCCCAACTGAGCTTTGTCTTTACTCATTCTTATGCAGACAGGGGAGAACAGGAAGCAGCTGCAGTCACACAGCCATCATCATGTGTTGTAAGTCTCAGCACGTTTGCCTATCCAACAAATGAGCAAACCACGCTTACATTGTCATGCTTGGTTAAAATAACTGTGTTAATGGATTGCCAAAAGAGTAAGCTGCTGTTAGTAGCAACAATGATACAACTAATCACAATAATATGAATAACACTAATAATTGAAGTAATATTACTGATACTACTGCAGCTACTGCTACTGCTACTACTACTATTACCATTACTACTATTACTATTACCACTACTACTATTACTACTACTACTACTATTACTACTACTATTACTACTACTACTATTACCACAACAACTACTACTACTACTACTATTACTACTACTACTACTACTACTACTATTACCACTACTACTACTACTACTATTACTATTACTGCTACTATTACCATTACTACTATTACTATTACCACTACTACTACTACTACTACTACTGCTATTACTATTACTATTACCACAACTACTACTACTATTACTACTACTACTATTACCACAACAACTGCTACTACTACTACTATTACTACTATTACCATTACCACCACTACTACTACTACTACTGCTATTGCTACTACTATTACCACTACTACTATTACTAGTACCACAACTACTACTACCACTACTACTACTACTACTACTACTACTTCCTTATGAAAGAGAGAATCCTTTGAGAGCTTGCTCAAAAAGATGATTGCTGAAATCCAACACAAATAAAAGAAAATACAGCGCAAACAAAAGAGAGTGGGAGGGAATGGGAATGAGCAAGACAGACAGATGGACTGACACACACAAAGAGGGAGAGAGAGAGAGAGAGAGAGAGAGAGAGAGAGAGAGAGAGAGATCCATGCTAGACTATTGTACCGGTTATACGTGCAAGGAATGAATAATTTGATGGCATCATGTTTGCAACGTGGGGACGATGTTGACAAATGACGGCGAGGCTTAAAAGCTCAGCCGCTGCTTCGCTGTTCTCTGTTCCTTTCAGATTGTTGCATAAATTATGTTGCTGCTGCTTTCCTGAGTATAAGTTGGAAGATGGGAGAAGATGGGGGATGTGGGCTGGGTGGATGGGGGGTAGCAGACTGACACCTCAGGAGGCGAAGGGTGCGCAGAGGCTAAATAGGGTTGTTGTTACATTAACTCTGGGTAATCATGCCTTTTAGTGTCTGTCTCCTGTCACCTGGAGAACTGCACTGCATAAACAAAGCCAACAGGGGATATGCCATACTGAAATTATGGACTGGAGCTTCAAAGCCCCATTAGTCAGGATATAGCACCACCTGTGGTGCCATTTTCACTCCATTGACTCTGTATGCTGTGTTTCTTTGTCAGACTGACTCAGATCCACATCATATGTCTGTATGTGTACATTTTGTTTATCTGTGTGACAGTAAAAAGGAGCAAAATTGACTAGACAAACCAATTGAATTTGTTTTTGTACCAGCAAGCTCTTCAAGGTTCTGTAGATTTCTATTCTACAGATTTCACTGACATAAACCTGGATTGGGGTTTATGGGGCGGGACATAACTTGTGGAGGGATCATTCAAAAGTGTAAACCAATGGGATATCAGTTAGATATCAGTTAGGGAGAGAAAGGCAGTGAGGGCATTGGTTGGCATTTCTATTTACACCTCCTGGTACACGATGATGAGTTTCCATTTTCCAGGGAGTAAAAGTAATAAGATTTTGACATAATTTTTTTTTTTTTTGCCTGAATTGTCAAATAGATGCATGATATAAAAGAAAGATGAAAAGGTGAAAAAAAAAATAATTTTAGTGTTCATTAAATGAAACCATTGTGTGTAAACACCAGCCTGTGGCAGTGCAGTGTCTGGTGTCTCAGAAACTTCTCAGATTCCCTCTGGATGGCAGATGAAAATTGTATGAAGCATGTTTATCAACAGCCTGCAGACATCCCCGTATCCACTCTCTCTCTTTAGAAATTACACCACTGTAGCCTACGTTCTCTGTGAATTTATTAACATCCTCAAAGATGTCGTTCTCATTTTTCTCTTTCTATGGGCTGAATGTCTTCTCACTGAAATTTGCAGATGAAAAATGTACGCCGTCGGTGATGTTTATGCTAATGCTAGAGGAGCTGTGATTGTACAAAGAGTGACTGAATCTCAAAGTCAATATTAGATTCTCTTTCAAGTGGCCTGGTGCCATGAGATGGATGTACCTTAATGGGCATCACACATGGGTTTATCTCCTCTCTCTACTAAGGATTTCATGTGTATGAACCCTGCTTGCTGCTCCTCATGATGACAGCTAAGGAGATGTGTCAGCTGATTGATCTAACTTCTTACTTCTCACCTGGTTTTGGAAAGGACACTTCTGACACCTTGTGCCCTCTATACTTCAGGTAGTATACAGTGATGTGTGTAATACTGGAAAAATTCACTGTAATGCAGTCTTGTAGACACTAGACCGATGCACACCTCTGCATCAGACTCATTTGGAGAAAGTGTTGTTTTCGATCTGTGTTTGGTCTTGTTCGAAGTCCCTGCTGAGTGTAGATTGTTCCACCATCGTCCACCCAACTAATCCTTCATGTTGAAATAATTAAACCAGCGGGGGGAGAGGGAGGAGATCATTTGGACCACATCCACCTTGGATGAGTGTTACCTATAGCAACAGAAAAATCCCCTCTCCTCTAAGACTGGCTGGCGAGTGCAGCTGGGAGGTTCTTGGCTACAGGCAAATTGCTTTAGGTTCATTACAAGCAGCCCAGGCATTATGCAGGAAGCACTGTATGTAATCCTGACTTTAGGGAGCATCCTGTTAGTGTAAAGTGTTACTCTGCCAGGTAATACTGCAATTTCCCACACATGCATGTGATCAATTTGTCCAGTTGTGTTTTGTGCTTGTTTGAATTTAATGAGGATCTCTCTCAAAATTAGCGTTATTATCATGACCATTAGCATGTGATCCAAGGTTGCTAAGACATTATATAAATGGATAATCCTTGTTTTAAGTTGTTTCTTGATGTTTCTTTTCCTTTCAACTTGCATGTGGCCTTCTAAAAAGCCAATTCTTCCCACTTCTCCTGGGATTTGCCAGGCCTTTGAAAAAGGTTTCACAACACAGAACAAAGAGCAAATATCTTGAGCGTCAAAAGAAGAAGTTGAACTTTAAATGTGGGCCACCCCGGTGTGAGTGACAGCTGAACGTTGATGATGTGTGTTGCTCTGGTTTTCTGGAAACACAAAAGCTCTCTCTCTACTCTAAGGCTTTACTGTGAGCGTCTTAAGTTTCGCTGTTCCTGTTTCTAAGAGACAGTTATCAGCTCAGAGAGGATCCCACAGGCTCTGTGGATGTGTGTGTGTGCATGTCTGCTTGTATGTACTCATGTGTGTGCACCGGTGTGAGTGTGTCTTCATGTTTGTATGTTACAATAAATTCACAGTAACCATAAAAAACATCTCACACTCACACGCAAATTCGTTGCAGGTTATACAGCAGACATTAACGAGACGATGTTCTGAGTGCTGCATGCAAATGGGTTGTTATGCGGTTCTAAGTTGCTAAACATACAGTAATATTTCTCAGCTGGTACCATTATCTTCTGTGTCTGACTGTGATTATTGACATTTACAACTTCCTAACAAGACATCAGGCTAAATAAATTAAAGGTCTGCTCTGCATATTCAATGCATTTTTCTTGTTGTGCTTCACTAAAATGATTTTTATAGCTTTTTGTGTATTATGCACATTTAAGGTAGAATTATAATGTGATGTTGCTGTTCATGGTCAGGTGTAATATTCAATAACCAAAAGAAAATCAGGAAGAATCATCCCTTATGTAGTAATGTGACATATACCATGTGCAACGCTAGAATGTGTTTTCCTTTAGTTTCCAATAGAATTATATAGAAAGACTCCATACATTCTTGTTTTGTTGTGGTCGCGTTCTATTTTTGCAAAATAGAAATGGAGAGAGCAAAACCTAGGAGTTACACTGGGGGTTGCAAGAAATACACATGCAGCAGACAATTTTATTCATGGCAAAACTCAGGAAACTAACAAGGAAGCGAGACTGACAGACAAAGACAGAGAATATGAGAGAAGCACGGAGAAGGACAGAGAAAGGCAGCTATATCTGGCAGTCATGTAGCTGTCACCATAAATAGTATTTCAGATTTTTTGGTGGGTTTTTTTTTTTTTTTTTTTTTTAAACTGCTGCAGGTGCAATATGTGTACTCATCCGTGTGAAGGTTTATACCTGCTGATATTGTTGCGATCGATAACAAGGTGAACCCCAGATCAGGAGAGATATTGATTGAAAGCCAGATATGGAATGAACTTTCTTGGAAGTGAGAGAGAATTTTTTTTTTTTTTTTTTTAAATATGTCATGAATGATGTTCTGTTAGGGGTCAGCATTGACCATTTCTGCTAAGAGAGGCATTTGAAATTCAAGCACTCTCGCACTACACAATAATAAGACTTTCATTGATGTTCCTTGAATTCAAATTTGTTGAATCAAATCTCCTTGTGTTGTTCATCCTGCGGGGGCTGGTGTGACTCAGAGGACAGGGGGAAAACCTTGGATGTCAAAGTGGAACCTTGTCAAGTAGAGACAGAGAGGAAGGAGTGTTTAATCATACTGCCTGGGGTTATTAACATGTACACACACACACACACACACACACACACACTCATACACACTTCACTGTAGCCTCAAAAGGTGTTGTGATGACGTTGGTGCAGAATTAGGCTGTGAATGAGCGACTTTGTGAGATTTATAAAAGTCAGTAGGGACCAAGGGGGAGGTGACTGAGCTGTCCCGCTGTTTTCCCCTGTCTCCCCCTAAATCTGTTCCCCCATTAACCCGTTTCCCTGTGATTTCCCACCGCCTTGTCATCCCATCCCCGCTCTCCCTGCGCACCGAGGGAGTCCCGGGCCTGTGGGAAGCCCGGGCGGGGCTGTGGAGGAGCGGGGGGGCTGACAGGGGCCAACCCTGGCTCACATACCCCACACCCAGCCTGTCTTCCTGCGCCCCGCTCCGCTCCTGTCCCCCGGATCCACATCCAGCTGCTGAGTCACAGAGGAGCGGGAGCTGATGGAAGCTGACAGCCTGTCTGACTGCCTGCCTGCCCGACCGCCTGTGGATATCCTCGGCCTTACCGACCTCAATGTACCAACGATGAGATCAGGGGGCACATGGACGGCTGCAACACGTGACAGCGAGAGAAAGCCGACGAGCACATACGAGGAGAGTGTGCATGCTTTTATTCCCTATATGAACACGCAGGTATCCTTGTCCGGTCAGCATCAGCTGCAATCCCTCAGTGAGAACCTGTTGTGTAACGCCTCGCACACAGTTCACCTAGGCTAGTTCCGTTGGCTCCGCCGGAAATCATTTAAGTCAATGGAGGGCCTCTATATAAACTCAATGCCCCCTTGTGGACAGGGGCTGCGTTTGTTTTGCGATGGCAGTGGACCGTCAGAATCTGTCGTTTTCAACCGAAACTGATCAAACCACCGAAGAAGATGAATGGTTGGCATAGCAACTACTAAAACATATATGTTTTCAATAAATACATCTTGTTTAATACATTTTTTATTATTTTACTTTTTATTCAAGATGTGATGATCTGTAATTTTTGATTCAAATTTGTTCTCCCTCCCTTTTTTGGTGCTAGTTTTGGTATAAAAAGCTTGCTAGAGCTACTATTGACAGCTCAGTAGCTAGCCAGCTAGCATACCTTAGCTCTAGATAAGACTGTGAATTGAATTATAAAAGAAAAAATAAATAAATAAAATAAATACCTGCAGTGGGTCTCAGCTGGGTCAGATGGGCGTCCTGCCATGCCTAGCAGCAAATGTCAGCACTGCTCTCTCATTAACCATATAATAGTAAAAGTAAAAATGTGATACTTTATTGAGCCCTAGAGGGAATTTGTTTTTGCTTTCCCACTTTGCAGGGAGGTCAGAGCACAGGGACAGCGCTCCTGGAGCTGGCAGGGACTCAGTGTCTTGCTCAAGGACACTTCAGCAGGATAGATGCTGGCCAACACAGGGGCTTGAACCTGGTTCCTATACCGACAAATGACTCTCTCTTTAACCTCTGAAGGATCGTGGGGGGGTTTGTGGGGAGAAAGGGAGGGGTGGGAGTGGGAGGGAGAGAAATGTCAGAGTGCAACAGGATGTGTGGAGAGCCAGAGCGAGGTCGACTGCGTGGGGAGTGGAAAGTGTAACGCGTGATTTGGTGTGACGTGTTGCTTCTCTTCTACAGTGCTGCAGTGGCAGGAGCCCAGCGGTGAGCCTGAGGTCCCACTGAGCGTCAGACTGTGGGCTGTGAGAAACTGAAACTGGGCTGGCAGAGGAATCACCACCACCGTCCTTATCATCAAAATCATCAACATGTCATTCTATCATCGTCGGCACATTCCCAGACCAAAAACACACTTGACTTGTCTAAACCCTCACCCACTTAACACTAATGAAAGATATCCCTTCTTCTCATTTTGGGCCATAAAACATATCTTTATGACCGTCACTCTCTTCATCATTATCTGTGTATTCATACCTTCAGTAGGCCAGGAACTGATATTACACTTGGCACCGCTCCCTTTCCCTTTAATTAACCAGTGACCTTCATTCACTGACTGAATTTATGATCCAATTTGATGTTAAAATGAACTTGCACCCACAAAAATCTGAATTAGTTTGAGCTCAGTAATATACTGTAAGTAATCTCAACCGGTCAGGGAACGTGCAAGTGGTGCACAAGCAGTAGTAGAGCAAATAAATCTGGTGCAATACCAAGAAAAACACAGTATTACAAAATTAGACTTGCATGTCTTATCTCACAAGGCCTTTGTCACAGAAACCTCCTACCTCAGCCTATTTGATAGGTTCATTAGGTTCATTTTTGTCAAGCCTGTTCAATTATTTAAAAGATATATTATTAAATAAGGAATTTGACTTGACTCCAAACTGCTCTCAAATACAGGGTAACCTAGATTTCTCTCCACGCAGAAGTTAACAAAACTAATTACAGTTGCTATTGCCACTGTGCTTGAGTAGATATTTCTTTGCAACTTTTTTGAGTACTTTCAAAAGTTTTACACTGATTTTGTCTCCAATGTTCACAGCAGGCGTAAACTTTGCATTTTGTTGAAAGAACTGCTACTAACTCTGGTTTATGTCACAGGAGAGGAATTTCTCTCCCTGCATGCCGACTTATTGTCACCAAGTTTTGTTTGATCAGCCATGGATTTAGACTGAAATTTAAAAAATGATTTGGTCAAAAAGTTGTTTCTATTGCATTTTGACTCAGTGGACTGGCAATAGGGATGATGGTGAGTGTTGCTATTCTCAGCAGTTCTCAATTGTCCTGCTGTCATTATGAACACCCAGTCCTTATAATTAGCTCTTACTGCTATCTGTTTGGATTTTCTCATTTGAAGGGGCTGATCCCTGGTTAGGTATTGTTTTTATTTCCTGACGGCGTTCTCAAGTAATTAATAGTCAATTAAGAATTCATTTTCCTATATGTATAGCCTATCACTTTATTTTAACAGTCTAAATGACAGTGCCTCCACTTAGTAAGGTATTATGAATTTGCATATGTTCCCCACTAAGAATTCTCCTGTATCAAATAAGTCAGCAGCTAAGAAGTCCATACATCCAGGATTCATGCAGAACTAGGATTGCTTTGTATGCTAACAGCTAATTCAGATACACAGGTAGCAAAGGGAGAAGCTATGCTAATAAGATGAGATCATGAAGATCACGATTAGAATCTTCATTTCACACCTTTAGACCAAGTTTTACCTTCACACAGGTCACAAATACGATCCAACAGATGGTTCAACTGGTCGGTAAGTTGTGAACATTATTGTGTACGGTTGTTAACTCTTCCCGACTCAACAGGAGGTGTTAGTGAGTTAGGCTGTAATGTACACATGCTGGTTAATGTGCATTTCAATCAAACTATTCAACTATTTACAATAACTTTATGTAAAGCTGGATGCAAATTCAGACTGGGCTACAGATGGAAGCATTAAATGTAAAATGTAAATCTTTCTCTGCCTCTTGAGAACAACTGCGGTTCTATCAGGACATTTATCACACATTTCTTACTTGTTCCCAACTGCGAGGCGCTGTTGTCTGAGAGGAACGCTGAAGGTCAGCTCTTCCGTTGAGTTGTGAGTGTGTCCTGATCTATTTTCAGTAACTCCTGTCCTTTCTTCTAAGAAGTGCTCCTCAGACGCCTGTTTCCCCAGTAGGAGGATCTCCTGTTGAGACTTCGTTGCTAGTTGATTTAATTGTCAAAACCACTTTTGAGTCATCTGTTAAAAGGTCAGACACGAAAAAAGGGATGAAACACCTGGTTTTGTAGACATACTGATGAGAAAGACTGGCTGGGCATTTGTTTCATATTTCGTAAATGTTTTAATGTCTAATGCATTTGAAGAACAAACACTCTTTCTAACCTTTGACTATCATGTTGATGCTTCTCTTTCCTAACATGTAAAGATGTATGTCCAGAAATAGATTGATTTACAGCCTCCCACGCATATGAACAGATGCTCGCAGTCAACAGGATGTCCACTGACTAGAAAAATCACCTGTCAGAGCAATTTGCCCTGCTGCCTTTCAGCCGAATGGGCTGTTGTTGCCTCGTAATTGAAAATGACACCTGGCACAATTTTTTTTACACATGGTGTGGTGATCTGGTTTTGGTAGCTTGTCACGGCTGCTTGTCAGCCATCTCTGCTAAATACAGAGACACACAAACAGCAGAAAGCCACAAAAAGCCTCTGCCTGACACACTAATCTGCATCTCTACACTGCACTTAGCAGCCACAGGAATTCCACATGAGTGAAAATCCCACTGACTCTCCATTTCCATAAGTCATCTAACAAACAGCAGCAGCAACAGAAAGAAGAACAACCAATGCTCTCTCTCACACGCGTCTGAGCATGACTGGATTCAAGGTGCTCATATTCTCAGCCTGCTCTTAATTACCTCACAGGAGAGGCATTAAATTGATGAAAGATGTATGAGAGAGTAGATCTGACCTCCACAGTAATGGTCTGGGTGACCAGGTGGAGTAAAGTACTTCCAGTTCTGGTTCTGAATCTGCGTTGGAGAGTAGCCCATTCACCGGTGAGAGCCATATGAATAGATTGATAGCGCAGTCTCAGGATGGGTTTCAAAGTGTCGGTGCAAGCATCACACCTTGGACCGCATAGTGCATGTGTGGGCTAGATGACCTCGGACCTGCCTAGAGCTAAATATTCCCCTGTCCTCAGCGTATAATGAGCAAAGCATGACACCATATGAGTGATGCTTTACATTAAGGTCCAGCCACAGAGTTAAAATCTCTGCAGTATGGCCTCTGTGTGGGCTGTAATGGTGTTAAGATAGTATTAGGGGTGTATGAGTTGCCAAATGGCCTATACCATTACCTCAGCTGTGTTTGTGTGCATGTTTGTATGTGTGTGTGTGTGTGTGTGTGTGTGTGTGCATGTGTACTCTAGGTTCCTCTGAAGTGCATGAGAGCCTAACAAGATCGGGCCTTCTCTCTATACATTCCTAATGATACGAAACCACATTTGATGTCTGTATGTGCAGACTCTGAACTACAACCATATCAACTGATGCAATCCTTGCACATACAGTACGTTCTATCACTTTTTCTGCTTTGTGTGTGTGTGTGTGAGGGGTTGGGGGTGGGATGGGGGGGGTGTTTGTGTTCAGTCTCAGACTAGTGCTTGGACAGTCAGGAAGTGCGTGCACAGTGCATGGAGTCAGGTCAAGGCTCGGATGGTCTTTTTGATGGGGTGATGTATTTCTGGGCAAGCCTGTGGCTGACAGTGAATAGAAGTATGAGGGACAAAGACAGGAGTTTGCGTAAGCAGCGAAATCATAAGAAGAATGAAAACATTTTCCCATTCTGCCATTGGCGAGCAATCCTGGGTGAAATAGTGGTTGCAAATGGTTCTCTGTGTTCATTTTAATCTTCAGGGAGTGCTGGATGAGTGGGCTTGATTACATCAGGACAATTTAGATTGCATTAGGTGAGTTGTGCTAAATTGATTTTCATATACTCTGCTGTGATTGTCTTCACTTTCTGGCACTTGTCATCCTATGTCCAACCAGTTGGACACCTAGGGAGGCACAACACAAACCATAAAAGTATTTGTAACGACTGTTTACACCCAGTTCTATAGCAGAACACGTGAATAAATGTTGCTTCATTTCAGATGTTTGATGGTTTTTCATCACCTTCCCAGTTTTCATGAGATTGGAATCAGCGGATTCTGATGGATCCATGTAACTGAGGCTGGTTTTTGTGAAATTCATTGTAATTCTCTGGGCTGGAATGGCCGCTTTAATAACATTTTATCAGCACATGCTGACGTGGAAACCCATAAAGCAGTGTGAGATAGGCCTGGAGTCACACATCTTCCTGGCTCTGTTTTGAAGAATGATAGTGAAATATCGACTTGGCAGCCGGAGAGTCAACACCGCAGGCAACCACTAGATAGATAGTGTTACTTATATGTGAGTTATAGAAAACTAAGTATGATGGTTGCTAGGCTTGTCTTGCAGCCTTCCTCAATTCACAGTCTATAGGGGAACATTTTAGGACAAAGCTGATGTTGCAGTGTACCCATTACACTCTGTTATCAATATGTGCCTGTTCCCACACATTGTTCGTTTTTTTTGTCACTCTCCTCTGCTCTTACTGGTTGCCAGGGAACAGTATCAGATGAACGTCGGGTCTTATCTTGTCACACTCCTAATTTCCTGTGGCCCGGCTCTCCCCTGTGGCTGCTGTTCCCGTGATGATGGAGATGGAGACGGAGACGGGGGTGTGACAGCACAGCACCCGCTAAGACAACACTGTACTCACACAGAGTGGAGAGGCCTCTAATGACTGGGTAAACAAATACTGAACATATGGAGCCATCCATCGCCAGGGACAACAACTCATCGACAAACATGTCTCGCATTTCACATGGAGATTCAGCAGGACTAGGGACGTATTTTGATGTTCATGTCGACCAGGCCTCACCGTGTCTGAGAACACATCAGGTTTTGCTGGACTGTTTAGCTCCCTGACTACTCATGCACAGCTTTGAATGGTCCCATTTCTCTCATCAGTTCGGCTAACGCGGCGGGTGGTTTGTTATTGTCAGGGATTCAGAATAGACAAGTGAGGACCATTTTACTCTGTCTCGCTGGAGCTGCACAGTGAATACTATTTACACCCCGGTCTAAGATAGATAGCCCAGGCAATTTTAAATCTAGCCAGAGATAGATAGCAGAGGCTGTTTTCAGGCCAGGCAGAGATTGGAGTGAGTGAAGAGTTTGGTGATAAAAGCAGAGTGATCGTGCCTCCTCTGGACCAGCAGCAGGGTGTCCAGGAATGAATTCCATCTAGCTCAGCCCCATATTCCCCCACTTGCTTTTCACTATTAAGAAAGAATAGGGGACAGCTGCAGCCTATCCGAGATTCGATAACCACACAGACACAGTCGCACGCACACATTCATTTATGAATGCGTACACGCGCACGAACGGATGTGCACGCACACTCAAAACATTAGCCCTCAACACGAGACCCCATGTGATTTGATTGTTAACAGCCTCTGTGTTAAATAGCATTTATATGCAGAGTATACGCCCCCCAGAGTGGCCCTGAGCAGCCAGTGAACACTTAACTCTTGTTTTCCTGTTTGAACGGCACCTCTTCTTGATTATTGAGGGCCTGAATAACCCCTCGAAACCCTGATTGGCCCATTTGGTTTGCAAATGAACAGGAAACATGAAATCTTAAAAGCAATCACAGCTAAGCCATTAGCATGAGGAGGGCACAGTTACTCTCCAGTGGCTCTGTCTTTCATTTTCCAACTGGTGCAGTCCGGTGCATCGGTTTGTAATTGTCCCTCCAGTGTTCAGATGTCAGGCCTGCAGACGTATGGGCCCATTGTCACTGTGGAGAGACTCTCGCCTGATTAAGATCTATTACGCCACACCAAACGGCAATTCAATTAGTCCAGCCCTATTCCCGTGTTAACCAGTGAACTGTACATGAAAGCGGGCCGGCCCATGCACCGCAGAGCACCACTAGGAGCATGGAGCAGTGATTAAATATTAACAATCAATCCCTCTATCAAAGAGAGTAATTGCTATTTTTTTACATCAGTTGAACAAAAACTTACATCAGTTGGATAGAAATTATGGAAAATCAAATCAGTCAGTCTAGTATGTAATTCTTTCACACACACACACACACACACACACACACACACATGTTATGCGTATATATGCGTGACTATGTTTGCAAAAGCATGTTGATAGATCCCTCAGTAAGTATGTAAATGACTCTGGGTAATGTTCCATCCTCTATCCCTATACATTTCCCCCTCCTTTCCCCCACTCCTGATATAACGCTTACCTAATGAGTGTGTCACGCACGTGAGGAAGTGGCTCTCATCGATAAACAGCTTTATTAAATCATGGCAGCGCTTGTGTGGAATTAGCAAATAGCTTGCTCGAGTTAATGTTGACATTTTGCATTCTTCTCGCTCACTCGCACATGCTTTCGATGCGCACTCCAGGAGCGTTTGTGTGTGTTGTATATGTGTGTGTTGTGACGTGTGTGTGTGTGTGTGTGTGTGTTGCCCCCCTTATGACCCCACTTCGCTTTTTTCTTATAACTCCCGCGGGGATCTGCACAATCCTCATCCCGCCTTTCCTCATCCTCTGTTAGGGAAGAGACGCCTCTGTGAATGGACAAAATATCTTGTAAAATTATACAGTTGGGGTCCAGTTTCAGCCAGGAAAACCTCACTTGATCCTTCACACAAGAGAGAGCTATAGGCTGATCTGTATTCAGGGTGGAACAGCAGTGCATTTTAAACCGTCTTGCTGAGCTTGGTTTTCTGATTGCTTCATCATCTCCTGATTTCAGTGTGAGCATGGCCCTGTTCATGTTAGTGTAAAGCACGGTGCGGACTGTATTGATTTTAACAAGCGAGAGACTGTAATGTAATTTTCACGGTTTATGGAGTGTTATTCCAGGAGATCATTCATACGGGATAAAGGATCTCTATAATTTTCCTCAAATTACTGCTTGTAGCCTGGATGTAAAACATGATCATCTACACTTCATCTTACATGAGCACACAATCCACTCCCAAAAACATAACACATTGTTAGGCTAGGAGATTGCTATTATCACAAAAGTTTGAGGTTTTTTACTCTTCCAGATAAAAATTCTGGACATATTGATGCTGGATTAAAATGATGGATGCCGTCGGTGATAATTACAATTACAACACCCCCGAAACGAATCCAATAGGGCTTTAAATAGAGCATAGTGATTCCACAGACATCCTCTCCCTCTGCCTCTAGACAGAGTGACCCCTCCTCCCCGGGTCTATGTGACGGGCCTTTTAATTGTCTCATTCAGATAACATGTCATTGCAGGGTTGGGACCGCGCGGCGACATCTGCTAATCATCTGTCCAACGCCCGTTCACACATTTTCGTCCATCCAGCCGGGGGATCTGATTGCCTCCTGGTGCCCTCCGTCTCGCCCTGATTCATTCTCACCTTCTATCTGTATCCATGTCTTTCATTCTCACCCGCTTTCACACTCCCATTCTCCTCCTGTGGCACTCTCACACTCTCCCACCCTTTTCAATTTCAATCTCAACATCGCTTTCCATTTCTGCTCCGTCTTCGCCGTATCTCGGCATGTGACTGTACGGCCTATTATTCTTCCTCTCTCTCTCTCTCGATCCCACTCTCTCTCTCTCTCTCTCTCCCTCTCTCCCTCTCGTCTTTCTGTTTTTGACAGGCTAATCAGCCGGTGCGATGCTGTGCTCTCTCGGCGATCGGTGCGGTGTGACCCACGGCCTCGTAATCAAGCGGAGACACTCCTTAGCACATTCGATGTCCTAAAACACTTGTTTCTCTCTCTCTGTATCACTGGTCCGCCGCTGCCTCTGTCATTCCGTGTCCAGGGTGCTTCAGCAAAAGCAAAAGCATTTACAGACAACGATCATCATTATGTCGCTTTCCGCCGCCGTCGCGTCTTTCATTCTCTGCCTCCGCTTCTCACAACCTGGAAGAGCTTGAATTGAGGGCTTGTGTATGTGATTGTACGTGTTCTGCTTACTGTGTGTGTGTGTGTGTGCGTGTTGTGCATCTCCACTGTGGATGGATGGAAAAGGAAATAAAACTGATGACTGACATTATTGGCGGAGATGCAGGTGTTGGTGTGATGCCGCCCCCCCTGGCCCCTTCCTGCATAAATGTATTAGCCGTGTATTCCTGCTCTCCTCTGGGCTATCTCCACTGAGTCCGCAATTATGTGTGCATGTTTGTGTCTGTGTGCAGATGCTCGTATGTGTTTATGAGTGTGTTTGTTTGCGAGTGCATGTGTACAATGATGCATGGAGGTATGCGCTATAAAGGGTAAAGTGGAGGGTTAGTGTGATAGTCGATGGATGAACGAGTGGTTAGTTCATCAACCCCAGCAGATTGAGAGCTGAAAGAGTGAGAGAGAGAGAGAGAGCTTTACTTGACAACACTGGCGAGGCAGAGATGAAGGAGGCACAGCGAAGCGGTTTGATAACATTGCACTCCAGGCTCACTGCCCAGAGAGTTGTGTTGTTTTGTCCTCGGGGATGTCCTCCACTCCACTATACTACCGAGCTCCATATGGCACTGTAGCAGAACAGAATGGAGTTTATTATTTATTTGCCTTGTGTAAGTATGTGTGTGTGTGTGTGTGTGTGCGTGTGTCCTAAATGAGGTCAAATGACGGAACTGGCAAAGCATGAAAAACCACAACTGTGTGTGTTTCATGGAGCGGTATACTGTACAGCAGTAGATGATTTCCAATGAATACAGAGAAGGTGAGTCGGAGCCACAGTGCAGGCAGGACTGGTATATTTCCTCGGGGTCAAGGACGTGGAGTGGCTTCTTTCTCTCTCCGCACCTCTAATCTTCATTGTGCTGTTTCCTCTCACCTCCATTTATCAGCGGTGCCTCAGAGTGGCTCTCTCCCGCGTGATAAATTACACCGGCCACAGTGTATCATTGTGGTCGAATCACCATTACCACGCTCTCCCACGGCAGAGAATAGGCAAGGGGCTACTTTATGGCCGTACCAACTTTTGCTGGGAGTTTTTTCCTCACCGCTATCGCAAATTATTTTTTACACGCTGTGTGGTTGCCGGTAAGAGATGGGATCGATTAACATGCGGTCTAGCATCCATTTCTGCTTTTACCCCTCGGCAGAATGCTTCACCTGAATTACTGATGAGTTCATGCCACATGCTGATGTGATTTAGAGTACATGGAAGACACACTATACTGTATGTGTGTGTGTCTATATGTCGTCCTGTGAGTGTAATATTTGAATGGGAACGAAAGCATATGTACAGGCTGAAATTAATTTGCTGTCACAATGTATTTGAGTCCGTGAATCTCTCTCTCTTACTTTGTTCTGTCCACTTCAGCCCTCCCAATTTCCTTATGCTGTGTGTTTTCGTCAAACTAGACTGCTTTCTCTCATTATCATTGGTTAGTTTATGTATTATTCATCAGGTCCCCACGACTGCAAGTATACGCTCAGGCCCTCCACTAACCATCGGCCCCAGTGGGGAGAGTCTCCTCCATCATTAGCTTCGCCTATGGCCGGTGTGACTCTCCTGAGCCACGGATGCTAATACGGCAGTGATGAGGTTAGGTACACAACAACCCCGCTCGTCTCTGGAACTGTAGGGGAGAGCTGAACCATAGCATTTGTTACAGCTGCTGTTCCTGCATTAATCTAAAGGCAGCATGGTTGAAGGATGGAACCTAATCACCAGATCACGTCCATCATCTTCCTCCTCCTCTGGCTGGAAGTGCGGCAGCGGCAGCGGTCCCTAATTGCCAATCAGGGATAACTAGAGTGCTGCAGCGAGCAGCCACTACAGAAAAAGACACGAGAGACCGTATAAAGGAGAGTGGAACCTGGCCAAGACGAGTACAGGAAGTTAGTCTATTAGCGAGAGAGTGGGTATGGGGAATGAAATCTCAGTCAGGTGGTTTTTGTTCTGTGCGCTGTATTGTGCAGGGCTGCACTATGTCTCTTTGAAGTGCAGTGGAGGATGAGACCCTAACAAGAGCGGTCCTTCCCTCCATACACACCTAATGATATGAGGCATTTGATGTCTTTATGTACAGCAGACTCTGAACTACAACCATATTCACTGTGATGCAATCCTTTCACACAGGTTCTAGCACTCTCTCTGTGTATGAATGTGTGTGTGTGTGTGTGCTGCATCATTACAGGGAATTACTGTGAAGACCCCTGAAGATAAACACACACACACACACACACACACACACACACAGACACACACACAAACACGTACACTCGGGAGATAAATTCTTGAGGAAAGCAACACACTGGCCCAGTCCAATCTGTCCAACTAGTTGTGCACATGCACCATGATTCACAGGGCTGCCATTATGTGCTCCATGTCAGCTAGAGTGTAAAGGGCATTAGTGTGATCATCACCTTCTGTGTTACATCACACCAATGCCAGACTTCAGGGGCCAGGCTTTGTTACAGAGTTGAAAGCTGCACTAGGAAAAGTTTTTTATGTGAAAATACTCCTGTCTTAGCCTAAATCAGAAAGTGGGGCAGAAAAGAGCGTCCCATCCCCACTAATTGAGACGCTGTAGATTCGCTCTGTCCGCCCAAATTAAAGAGAAAACTGGATTTGCCAACATTAGATCTTTTGTCTCTCTCTTCTCTTTGGTTTCCTTTGGTATGAAGCATCACAGACCAGACGGGTTGGGAAACATGAGTGTGCTGTGTGAAGTTTCCTGATTTCTGGGTATTGATGTCCTTAACTTTCCAACTGTTGCCTCTCGTTGCCATTTGAGGCAGCCAACGTGCAAAATTGCCTAGTGCAGCTTTAAAAGACGCGCTGACTCACCTGGATAATATAACCCAGATCAGTGTATGAGATCAAAATGGTCTGTAGCGAACGATCACTCCCCGCATTGTGCAATAAACTGTATGTGTATCTGACCTGGAACCGCTCACCCGGAAAAGGCAGGACAAGTCATCCTTACAAAAGCAAAGGCGATTGCAAAATGCAGCGGAAAGGATTCAGGAGGGGTTTTTCACGCTAGCTTGATCTACACTGTTAATCACATGAGGAGGAACATTGTGTTCTCTGCCTGCTATTCTTGATGAAGCTAATAACACTGAGGGATTAATATCCACATCTCCTATTGCAAACAGGAGACGGTGCTGGTTGCGGGGAGTAGGTGGAAGGAGATTGTGAGGCAACCGCCATGTTGATGGTTAACATTGACATTATGGGAATTATGCATGGGCGTCCACGTATTGCCCGGAAAAGCTTAATAAGAGCTCATTATCTATTCTATTAAGCGGAGAGATGCACATGGAGCATGCTTTATCTCTCTCCCCTTTACTCTCTCATTTATACACACACACATACACACACACACACACACACACACACACACACACTTTGTATTAGCGTTCAACTGGTATGGGTTTTTGAAGGATACTGATACTGATTAAAGCTCACAATACCTGATATTTTGTGCTGGTATTGTGTGCATTTAAATTTGAACATTTTTGTGCCAATTACAAGGATTCCCCTATACTTTATTCTTTGCTGAGTGGAAAAACCTCTGAAACAGGACGCTAAAACTCTCCATTGAAAACCATATTAATGAGATTCTTTTAGATGGGTTAGCAGCTCAGACTGAGTGAGGCAGGTTTCATTGCAGGTTTTACAGACTGACTCGGATGAAGCTGGTCCAGTAAAATCATATTTTATATTGGCAACAATATTGGCCCGATATGTCAGGAAACGGATATATCGGACTAGCTGTACTTTGTTTTCTTTGTGCCTTTATCATTCTCTAAGATAGGTGCTGAGTTTTCTGCCTAAAGGTAAACTATGTTTCATGAGGACCTCCTGATCCGTCATATATTGACTGTGGAGTCCTGCAGGCTTTTTCCTCTTCCAAATCAGTCAATACTCTACCGCACTGAGAACATGCTTTTGTGTCTTTCTGATTGGAAAGAGCCGAGCTGGGTCCATATGTGTTCAGTGTGAAGCGCAGAAACATTTTAGCTGTGATTGAACACAACAGAGCTCTGGTGCTTCACACTTCAAAGGCTTTCGTAGATTGGCTGTCATTGGGTCGACAGCTGGCAGATGAAAACCCCTTCAGCCGGTGTATGACAGCATATATGACAACTGAGCAACATGGTCTCCGACAGTATTTCACAGAAATCGCTGCAAAATATAAGGCTTTGCTGAAAAGCAGAACATGGCTGATGAATTCCTGCTAAACCTTTATGATTTTCATTTTTAGGCTTCTACAACTGTGATTTATGAGCAGAAAGCATACCATGACGCCAGCACACTTTGAACATGAAGCTGTGATGTCAGTATATCAGGCCTCTATTCTTTCAAGGACTGTGAATCATGAGGGCTGGGTCATTGCTGAGCTGTTAATTAAAGTCCATAACATAATGGTGTGGCACGATCCTATGTAATCGAGTTAATTACCACTGATAGCGCGACTGTTCACATGCCGCCCACGCATACAAAGAGGTTCAGAGTTCACACACACACCTACACTGCCAGCATGGAGCTCTCTCTGGAGAGTGCTGCTCAGGCAGCGTGGGACGTCACTTTTGCTGCATGTATTGAACACCTTTAATTTAGGATGAAAGTGGCTTTGAGGGAGGGATTACGAATTCTGTAATCACTAATATATCAGCCACTCATTTTTGCCATTTAGGCTACAGTGTGACATAATTAAGATGGGATCTACTGTGTACAGTTGACCTGCACACAGTCACAGAGATGCCTAAGCAATAGCTAGTGAATATTGAAAATTTGTAACTTATCAATTTATGGAATGTTTGATTGCATCGAGCTGCCAATTAAAACACAGAATAGCCATGTGGGAGGATGAGGGATGCGTTCTACTCACTTTCACACACATTTCTGCCATCTAATCCCCTGAAGTCTATTGTCTATTTCCCCTTCACTCCTCTCCTCCTCTTCTGCCTTCTCTCCACTCCTCACTCGGGACTCACAGAGCTCCAGGATTAGATTAGCTATCATTTATAGCAGGCCTGGGAGGCTGTGAAGAGCAGACTCCATCAGTTGGGGAGATAATGGTGCTTTATGATAGATCCTGGCTAATGAAATGCCACTGTCTGTAATGAGATCAGTGAAAAGTGAGCTTTTGACCCTCTGAAAAGGGCGGGCAGCTTGTTGAGAATATCTACCGAGGAGGTTTCTGATATCTGAAATTCTGCCCTCTTTCTCTGCGGTCCCGTTCAGGACGTTTTCTGCTGTTCGCGTCGCATCGAGGAGATTTCACAGGTTTTCTCGAGTAAATCTGTGACTACAAAATATCTCGCAACACCACAGTAACACAGTGGCAAACAGTGGCAAGCAGTGGAAATGCCAAAATGCTAATGCCAACATTTACCAGAGGCTGGGAGGTGGGGCTGTTCAAACAGTGGGAGGTGTGTAAGATGGAGAAGGGGATTACTCATTCTCACTGTGCCTGGGAGGTCCATGCATCTGTACAACATCAAAAACACACTGTATAGCTCCAAACGATAGCTATCATGTTGAATGTAGACTTTGAAAAGCTGTGCCTGTAAGGTCAAATGTTTTACCAAGATAAAAACCAAGAGTCTAATCAAAACCAAGATCGATTCTCTAACTGGATTATATGGCCTGAACCGAAGAACCTGCTTTTTTTTTCTTCACCTAACTGAGCTTTTACTCATAGCTTTGTTGTACATTTCAGGCGATATAATGACATGATTTTTTTCATTATCTCCTCTGTCCTCCTCTTCCCCACTCTACTTTGCAGGTCATCGCTCCTCCCCTGTTCCCCTCCTCATTCCCCTCCTCTCTTTTCTCTCTCAATGAGTTGTATGACAGCGTAATGCATCTGAGAGCCGTTATCTCTCCCCTTCTCATCATCCCGGGTAGCTGAGCCACATCGGCGAGTCTCTGGAGAGGGGTCAGGGGTCAGCCGAAGTCATCTGTAGCTTCAGGAGAACGCAGAGAAGTTATATACGCTACTGACGCGTTTTCATTTACACCTTCTCCTCTCTCCGCTTTTCTTCTCTGCTGTCACTCCCGGGGGGGAAACAGCGTGTGCTTGCTTCCCCTTCAAACTGTGTGTTTTGAATCTGCTGGAGTGCACAATTAAAAAAAAACAACATTTAATTGGTCTCTTGCGTTTCCTCATGTGTTTTGGTTATCCAGCTTAAGGATGTACCAGAGTGTTATTATATGTGCTTCGCCCCTGGCTATTTCATCTTGATGTTTACATGTGTGGTGGCTCATATTCTGAGTTTTGTTTGTGTGCTTACAGCTTCACTATAAACAAATGTGACATAGAGCAGACCCACCTGGCTGGAGATACCTGCTATTATCATGTGATGGGATTAAGGCTGTAAGGACAGAAATGAATGTGAAACATCTTTTAGATTCTGCAAATATATGCACCATTCACACAGGAGATTTCTAGCTTGATGCAGCCTGCCTGCCTGTCACTGACAAGGGAGACAGCGGAGGAAGAACCAAAATGGCTGGTATCTTCTTTCCCCTCCCTTTTAATAACATTTCTATTACTGTTGAGAGAAGTCATTTCCGTGGCTAATCTCCTTTTGAAAAGGATAGAGAGAAGTCACAGAGAGCAATATACTTTTTAGAGTTTTCTTTAATTGAGGAGTCATGGCAGGATTAAATTTGATTTGGTTCAGGGGAGCAGCCGGTCCTGGTGAGGCGACAAAGGAAATTGATTTTGTGCCCCAGATCCTTTCCCGCGGCTCCTGGCTGGCGCTCGGATGGCACGGCACGGTGCCATGTTAGGGCGGGCCGGGATACAATGCAGCTTCATACATCTCTTTATCTCTCTGCGTGTGATACGTAGGTGGCTTGAGAGTCTTGCTGTCTTGAGGGAAGCACGTGGGAGACAGGGGAAGAGAGAGAGAGAGAGCGGGAACAGCGGGTAGAAAACGACGTCTCAGTTTTAATGGGTTTATTTAGCGTAGCTTTGTAAAATAATCCAGCGTGTCAGTCCGGGGTCGACGCTCGCTCTCTCACTATATACCCATGATGCTCTAAATGTGGAGAGCAGCAGAAAGAGAACATAGTCACGCTTTATGCGCTTTACACTAACTGAACTCCCGGGTCATCATCACCTCAACCCCCCTGGATGAAGCTTTTCACTGGTCAGATGGCCGGAGGATAGGCCTACTTTGAATTTCAACCATGCTGAGTGCGCCTTTTAGAGCTACTGAGCCTCGGGGAACATTGGCAGTCACCTCTGAGCAACTTGGCATGCTCTTAATATCATGGCCAGTGGTCACTTGGGGCAGTGAATGTGCTAAGCTGACCTTTTGCTTCTAATTAAAGCTGGTTTTGTGTGGCCAGATGTAGCACAGCAGCCCATCCAGTGGAGAGGGGCTGATAGCCTGAAGCTGTTGTTCCTCCACCAGCGCGTTGCATTCACTGTCACCTCTTTCACCACAGTGTTAGCTACTTTACAAATGTGTGAAGCCCCGACACCCCGGGGTGCGCTGCATGGGCCGGTGTCCCGCAGGAACGTCAAGTGCTCTTCAGCCGTCCACCAAAAACACTGATCCAGTATGTGCTTGAACACAGAGACACAGAGAGAGTGGGGAACTGTGTACGGCCACACAAACACACGTACCTAAACACACACATGTTGGCACTCTTGGGTCATTGTGGCTCTGCTTGTCTTTCCATTAACTTCTTTCACATCATTGGGAGCTGTGAATTGGAAAGCTGGTCTCCCTCTCTCTAGAGGCTCAAAACAAACCGTGGAGTAGTTTGTGATCAGTGTGGTTGCTGCAGCCACACTCCCTGACACTGCTGCTGGACGTTATGGTAAAATGGTCACTGGATGAATTATGGACCTTGCCAATGTATCATTAAAACCTCCCAGAAAATAATTACCTCTTGTAATTTAGAAAGTGGAGAAACCTGACCAACAAAGAACCATTTAAGCACTTGTGAAAATGGCTTTGTTTTCGCTGATGCAGCTGGTCCTTTTGGTTAGCTGCAGTTCATAGATCAAGAGTAGCCTGCTCATTTTTTTCCCTCTATAATGGAAAAACAGCTGAAATGTCTTTCTGTGAGGGCTAATGTGTACTGGCCTTTTCTATAAATGGTTATAGAATATCATGATTGAATGAGACATTTGCTAACATGAGAAATGGCAGAGAAAAAGCTCCTTATATAATTCATTCTGAATGGAAAACTTTCACCCCACTCTGTTCCTCTCCTTTATCAAATAGATCTGCAAAGATTGCAAAACGTCTCCTTGAGTCAGAATTCTTGCCTTTCACATAGTTGCTTTTGACTTGTTAGGGAGACAAATTTTGGGAGAGTAAAGCTGCTTTTTGTGGTAAATAACTTGTCATTATCCTTGTAAATATACCGAACAATGAAAATGCATTACCAGTTATTAGTGCTGGGAAGATTAAAGGACGCACCGCCGTCTCCACATTTCAAGGCTTCTGAGGTACTTTTTCAAATAAATTGGAAGCCTCTGGTTGTGTTCAATCTCCATAAAATGAATATCAAATATGTCAAAAATGAAAAATAAACAAGCACACCTAACAAGAGTCTGAGGTATTACACACTATCAAGACAGAAATAGCGTAGGACCACACATTTGAAAACATCAGTGTATGTCCTATAATTTGTTTTTCAGCGATAACGTGTGACTCAAGCTAGAATGTAAGCAAACACACCATCCTTACCTTGAGAACATAATATGATATGGCATCCGGTCATACGGTTCCTCCACGCAGCTCTGTGTGTGTGTGTGTGTGTGTGTGTGTGTGATTAGTAAAACTGCGCCCTGTTGCAGGATAAAGCAGAGCGTCTGGTCAGTGCAGTCTGATAGGGAAACTATGTGGAGCTGCTCCAGCACCGCTGATGGTGGTCATGCTATTTCTTGGCTCTCCAAGGAGTCAGTGGGGGGAGATTGCTTTTAAGAGTCCTCACACATTTTACAAAGCTGTCACCGGCGGGAGTGTTGACAGCTGAT
Source organism: Centroberyx affinis (assembly GCF_046629955.1). Lineage (NCBI taxonomy): Eukaryota > Metazoa > Chordata > Actinopteri > Beryciformes > Berycidae > Centroberyx > Centroberyx affinis. The sequence goes on from NW_027280018.1 coordinate 44,603, forward strand.
CAGTCTGTGGGAGTGGGGGGTTCAGAGAAGCAGAGAGCGCTGGGACAGTCAGAGAGACAGAGGGTGGATCGACTCTCTCTCTCCCGCCACATGATTGCACTGATTCCTCTCGTTATCCTACTCCAGAATGTTGAAATGGAAAATGTGCTGTCACTCTGACCCTCTTTCCACCACGTGTTAACGTGTCCTGGGTGATCAGATTGTAGGCATAATTGTGCGTAAAATCCAGGTATAAAAGCACCAAAAATGCATTGAAGATCCAATCATCCAAACTACCTGTTGGATGATTTCATTTAATTTATTTAGAGGAATTTGCCTTGCATGTAAGAGCACTGAATCAGACATTTACAGACATTTGACAAATACAACATTTAAAGGACCCATATTCTACACTCTCCAGTGTTTTATTTTATGTCTTGAGGTCCATTAAAAGCTGTTTGTGTGGTGTCATGTACCAAAAACACTCTTAAACCATTTTTACATGTTCATTTTCCAGCATCTCTCTGAACCTTACCAAGAACAGGCTGTTTCTGTTGCTGTGTCTTTAAGGCTCATTAATATTAACAACCCTTCTGTTCTGATTCGCTCACCGTTTCAAGAGTGAAACGTGAGACAGCACAGCACGGGCAGAACAGGCAGCGCCAGGTAGGGAAAACTGTCTGGTAATAAACAATGATAACCGCTCAACCGCTTTGAAAAAACCCCCACTTTGTTTGTCTATTATTTCTTACAAAAATGATAATGAGCAAACCTTTGTGACGCCACAAAGTTACGGAAGTCCAAACGGCTCGTTTAGAGGCTCGCTTTTCTATATGGATTGTGTGGATTTAGTTGGCTACCTTGCATTTTGATACTTTCACGATGTTTAGATAGTACATCCAACTCCTTTATAATCAAAGAGGCAAGGGAAATCCTGTTTTTTACACGATACGGGACCTTTAAGACATCAAAGAACAGACATAAACCACGCAACAGGAATGACAGTTTACTCACATTAGCAACAAAGTGTAAAAGCAATGTGTCTCCAATCCACAAATGACAGCCACAGCCAATGAGCTGTGTATATGGTAAAGCACCATACTGGCAGGAAATGCATGTGACATCATGGGAATACTATGAATAGCAGCTATGTAAATGGAAATAAACAGATCAAATGGGCAGCAGACGGAATGGATAGTAACATACTTGTCAAAACTGGGTTGTCAGGATACTTGTGGACGGTGAACAGGCGAGATTAGATGTTTACTGTCGACTTGAAAGGATATGGAAATATCACAAGAGGAGGTGATGTGTGTGTGACAACCTGCATATCGGTGAGGGAAAGAGCAATCAGATTTCAGTGTGTATACCACAGACACATTTTAATGCCAGGTGTAAATATCATCCAGCTACATCAGAGCTAGACACAGTCTGGATATGAGACGCATGTTAATGCCAGGTGTAAATGGAGCCTCTGATGTGTGAAATGAAACAACAGACACTTGTCTTCAAAACCAAACCATGCTCAGCGGCATGGGAAGTTACCAAATCCCTCTTGGAGCGACCAGCTTCTTCAAACAATAAGTCTAATTTTGTAGTTTGTGTTGTTTTATTCTCAATTACAGGTGTTGTGGCATGATGAGAGTCACGTGGAACTGCATCTGTGTTGACCGGCCGGAAGGTGGATATTTCTTTACTTTCTCATTATGTGGTTTTGAGTCCTTCATGATGCATTTTTACATAATATCTAATGGAAATATGATTCCAAAACAGAAGAACGCGAGAATGAAGGATGGATAAAGATCTCAGAAGTTTACTTACCAACTAAGGACGCATTGGATGGTGACTTCGCAAGAGCGAATGGGAAGCACCAAAATTCAAGAACAACACATCACACAGTACGGAGCCGGTTGAAACAGCTAGTAAAATGAACAGCTGTGCGTCTTAATTGATGTCAAGCACACAGCCCATCTCACGCTGTAAAGATACGTGTGTGTGCTCATTCTTGAGAAGTTCATTTGCTCCAAGACACCTTGGGAAATCGTTCTCCACAAGGACACAAGTATCGACTTGGCATTCTCGGATTTGCTAATCTCCTACAGCCTCGTTTATGCACACACACTTAAAGATGAACATACAATGGCTGTGTCAATCAACGCAAAAGCCATTTGTTTGGACATGCATAGCTAGCGTTTGCACTCCGAATTGTCCCCGTCCCTTTTCCCTGCTCTCGTCTCATCCTCGCATAGCCATCATATGACTCAACATCACTCCTCCTTCACTTAAAGTCAGCAGGGTTTACAGGAGGGGGTTGGCCTTTCTGTTATTAGCAGTAAAGTCTGACTGTGCCGGTCTGTGGCAGCAGGCGGGGACAGTGTGTTCCAGGTTGTCTGGAGACCTGAGTGTCAGACAGACAGTAACCGGAGGATGGGCCGTCACTGACTCCTACACCGACACATCAAGGATAACCGGCAACATTTACTCTGTCCATTAGTGCCTGTCTTTCGCAGACAGGAAGTGACTGATTTGGCAGATGTGTGGGATTTATTTATATCCGAGCCTATTTAGCTGCGTTGGTCGCCGGTTGCTGGTCAGGCATCATTAAAAGTGATGTTCATAAGATCAGTGACAGACATGGAGAAGGAGGGAGTCAGGAATTGGCATAGCGTCTGTGTGTGTGTGTGTGTGTGTGTGTGTATATGCGAGTGTGTGTGGTAAATGCATGCGTTTAATATGCAAATGTGTGTGTACATGTGTGGCTTTCCATGCGAGTGTGATTGCAACTCCGTTTCGATATTTTAGGGTGAAGTGTCATTACAGTATTGAGGACAGAGCCCAGGGGTTTCTCTGAGTGACGGGCAGGTCCACACGAGTGTGTGTGTGTGTGTGTGTGTGTTTGTGTGTGTGTGTGTGTGTGTGTGTGTGTGTGTGTGTGTGTGTGTGTGTGTGTGTGTGTGTGTGTCTGATGCTTCCCGGCTGCTCTGCTCCAGTTCAGAGGCTGGGAATGTGACAGGACTTGTGTTTCTCCTGGGAAAGCCCAACACTGTGGAGGTGATACACACAACCAGATCAGGCCTGACCCAGCACTGCCTCCCACTGACCCACATAGGCCTACATCACACAAACACACACACACACACACACACACACTACATCAGTGTGTCTTCCTCTTCGCTTCTCCATCTCAAGATCCTCATCTTCCATCTCCTTGTCCTCTTCTTCCTCCTCATCCTCTTCACTCTCGTCATCTTTGTCCTTTCACTCTCCTTCCTCCTCATCTTCATCCTTCTTTTTTACGGTCCAAATTATGAGAAGAGTTCTCCCTCATTGGCTCATGCTGCCTCATTTGTATCTTTCACACTTTAATGAATGCTTTGGTCATGAATTTTGCATGACTTCAAGAGTTAGCACATGGTTAGTGAATTGTGTCCTCAGTAAAAGATACATAATTTGTTTTCATGGCAACTCAGAGTGGTGCATCCTTTTGTTCTTTACTGAATAAAGGGGGTCCACTGCACTTTACGCAACACTCCAGCATGAATTTTACTTAACGACATTTGATGTTACGAAAGAGCAGGATGTTGGATGATAACGCCGGTGACAGTATATCACATTAATTGGTATTTATGCTGTTGTGCGCAAGCAGCATCCACATCTGATGCGATAAACAAATGGTAGCTGATACAGTTACCACCAAGGGAAGGAGTCTGCAGAGAGCGTGGTAACTGTGTTTGACAGGGCTAAATGCAGGAGACCTGTGGTTTTGCCTCGCTCCACACAGACCTGTCAGGATCGCTTGGAGCCCGGCTCCGGTTTGCAGCGAGACGCGTTGTCAGCGACTCAAACGTTGCATTTGGCTTCCACTCCCAACGGAAAGATTCATCGCTGCCAAATTACATTCAGCTAAAAGAAGCAATAAATGAATAGTTTGTTTACTTTAATCAGACTCCTGCCTGTACAGTGAATGGGGGAGCTGGAGCTGAAACACAGACGGAGACAGAGCTTGTTATTGGCGTCAAAGTTTTTGTCTCACTTTGCTAAATGGATCTGATTAAAGTTGCCCTTGTTCTGACGCTACAAATCTACCTGATGGAAAGAAATTGGATTGGTGCATATTCCCCTCCCTTTAGACGCACATCTGTCAATTTACAAGAAAATGGAAACAGCGGGCACTTTGTTCACTAATGAATCTGAGATATTCAGAGTCGTGGTTCTTTGAGACAGAATTGAAAATGCATATTTTTCTGTCTGCCGGAGCACTAAAGTCAGGGCCCTTAGACCCCTAGAGACGTGCTCTCCAATCAACTCAATGTACTCCAATATCCTCCAGTGTGCACTAACCAAGCCCAGTGGTGCTGCACTGAACAATGGAGATGGAGGGAGGATGAAGAGTCTGTTTTCAGAAGAACGAGAAGGTTACTGTGGCTGACTGTGGTGGAGGTCAACAGATAAGTGTGTAGGTTTAGCTCTCTGACGTCCAGCACATTGACAAAAAAAAATCTTTCAGAATATAGAGAGGTTTCAAAATAGATGTTTCAAAATATGCAAAAATGGGCCAAAAATGTATTTATAAACATACTGTACATCTGCAAGTATATCCAAAATATATCTTGGCCACTCAAAATATATTTTGAATGAATGTCATAAACATTTACCATTTACAGATACAATTTTTGGCCATTTTCTTTTGCATATTTTCAAACATATTCTGAAGTATCATGTGAAGTCTATTTTTGTGCAGTATGCCTCTAGTATAGAGGATTATAAAGATTACTTTCTTTAATTAAGCCATTTTGGGAGGGTTACGGTTAGGGTTTAGATGAAACCTGCCACTGGACAATGAATGAATTTGAATTATGTGCACTTAATTTGTGTTTGATCCTTAAAATTGAATTCCGTTTCATGCATTGTTTTCAGTGAAAATGTACTATCTAATGTACACGTTCAAATAATGGACAAGCCACGGTTTCACATTCATGTCTCTAAGTTTTCAGTTGCCGTTTGTGTTGCTGATCAGCCTGTCATGGGCCTGTCAATGGAAAACGAAATGCCCCAGCAACTATCAAACTTGGTAAATGTATCATGACACCAGTCATATTCATTCATTATTAATTAGGACCTGACAGCCCTTCAGAGGGAAAGATGAATGCTAATAAATGTAAAACCATTCTGACTGGTCTGGTGCCTCCTACAGAGAAACATGTTTATCCTGATGGGGTTGGCTTCCTCCAGGATTTCCCCAATTACATGATGAAAGTGATCTCTAAATGGTTTGATAAGCATAACAACCATATAAAAAACATATGCCATGGCTGTCTCTGTCTCAACCCAAATTAAGCACGTAAGGGAGATGATAGCCTGTGCAATGAAAAGGTTTTAGAAGACCTAAACCATGCTAAGAAAATGAATTCCTCACTATAACAGAGCCTCAATGCAAAGTTTACAGCACACTTTTTGTCTTGAAATAGTTTGACTAGCTGACTAACAAGCAACAGTCACTCTGATGTTTTTTTTGTTTGTTTGTTTTCATGGAATTTGAAACTGAACATTGAGAAACTGAATTTCAAACAAGTAAATATAATTTCATCTTACAAAAAAAAAAATCAGAGGCAAATAATGGAACTCATAATGTAGCTCAGTTTCTAACAGCAATAAATATAACAGGCAGTTTGTTTCCTTTTGTGGTTAGGCAGTGGGCAGTGTAACACATTAACATGATGCATATTCTTCCAGGGGCTCATTATACACCAGGACAGGTGTGAGTGTGTGTGTGTGTGTGTGTGTGTGTGTGTGTGTGAGTGTGTGTGTGTCCTCACTGGTAAATGCCGGCCGAGTCTGACGGAGGAAAATGAATCATCTGGAGACTTCTGCCAGCCAGCGAATGTTTTCTTGTTTTTGTAAAACACCAGAACTATCAGCAAACTATTGGGTTGAAAAGCGAGGTCAAACCCCCGACACTTCACTTCTAACTTTTGTGCAGTCCAAAAAGGAAGAGCAATTTTGACAAGTTTTTAGTTTGATGGGAAATGATCAGGGGGCAAAATAGCTGTAGAAAGATTAAAGTGGCTCTTGCCCTGTCTTTGCCTGTTGCTTTGGGCACAGTGAGAATTTAATCAGAAAGCGTTCTAGCCACTAACCAGAGCTACATGGCATTTGTTTTCTCATCTAACCCAGAGACGATAAACCATGAATGTAAAGGTGAATCTTTGCATCTTTGTCGTGAAACCTTGCTCGCTCTGCAGCACATTTTAAAGGAATAGTCAGCCTCTGAGAAATGTGCCAAGAAGTCCCATTATATGCCTCATGAATTAAGCAGAAATGTGCAAATGGATTATGCTTAAAAACTGTGGTCAGGGGAGACTGGAAAATGAGAATTTTGTCGTGAGATGAAAATGAATAACAGTTCAACTTGACACCTTTTTGCATAAGAAATATCAGTTTGGAAAAATTAAATGAATGCAGGTTGGCCTGTGACAATTGATTGCCCTCCATAATGGGCCTGCAGTAAAAAAAAAAAAAATGGCTGTATAGTAATTGCCTTTCAGGCCCTTTTTGTAGTTTGTAATATCTTCATAATCACATCTCATACATATTGCTACTTAATAATGAGGAAAAAGTAAGAGGGCAAATCCTCCTGCGGGAATTCATACTGTGCTCACCGAGAATATTGTTTCTCTGCCCCCAACCTGTGATGAATGGAGAGTTAAGAGGCAAGGATAGAGGGTGCATAAGGAGAGAGAGAATAATCCAAAGTGTAATATACTGTATGTCGTGGAACAGATGGTGTTAGTGACAAGAAATCTTGAGGTACGAGAGGAGGCTAATTGGAGTATATCTAACACCACTGACACGACTCTGTATGTCACCAAGCTGGCATGTTTTACATATCTTGCTGACATTTCAGTGGTATCAAACAAGTTCTATTGTACCTAGGAGACGAAAAAAATGACAACAAAATCAGACAAGGTGAGAGAAAGCTAGAGAGAAGGAGATTATATATTCTCCATTCAATCTAGCCGTCCTCCCTCGGTTCTCTCTCTACCTGTGTGTATCATATCCAAGGTCTATGTGGTGTTACGCCCTTTGGCACTGATCTAAAGAGTTGGCAGCTCGCTCTCGCAGATCACTGGGCTGAGGGCTGAGTCAGGAGGAGGCAGGTCGGATGAGGAGCCAATGCTTCATATCTCGCTTGGAGAAAAGGACAAACCCGGGCTTTAGCTGTGGCGTTCTTTGAGAAACGACCCAATCTTCACCGGTGACCGCAGCGCTCTCTTTGACCGCATCCCTCTGAAACCACGCATGTTTTTTAAAGCCCTCTGGTGCACAGCCCGTCTTGTTTGAGGAGAACCTTGTGATTGAATCCGCACCGTGTGAAATGTCTGAATGCGAGAGAGGGGTTTCTTTTAACGGAGCGAGCTGGCAGGCTGACAGACAGGCAGATGTTCAAACAGAGCGTGCGTTCCCCTTTTGTGAACAGGGGGGCCGGAGTGTTTAGCCGCTTTTAAAACAGACACGGTGTGATGGAGATTAGGAGCAAGCTGCGCAGCCTGTGTTTAGTGGGCCGGGCAGCTAGGCAGCGAGACGCGGAGCAGATTTTACATATCAAAGCTAAGGAGCCAGGGGGAAGAGAATGCACATCAGGCGTGGCAATCTAGACTGCACTCAGCACGTTATGACAGTGGAGACCAGCGGAGAGGAGCTCTGCAGGGATAATGATTAGGGATTTGAGATTTACAGTAGGAGAGAGAGGGAGGAAGAAAGAGAGAGAGAGAGAGAGAGAGAGAGATTAAACAAGATTGGTGACAGTGAGCAGAGCCCCTTTATCACCAACTTGGCTTATTTAGTTTAGGTCTTTATCTTGGTTTATGCACCTTCACCCTTCTGATTGCTAATGAATAAAGGTTGTCCCTGTATGTGCAGAGAGCGTGGAATCACACTCTACAACGTTACCTCGCCGTTACCTGCCTGGTGGTGTGAATAAATCAACCTATAATTTGCATTAAAATGATTAACTACACACCTTTAGGTCAAGTATTAGGGAAAACTGGGGCAAGTTGACACACTTTTTACTCATTCTCATTAGTGTATTTCTCTGCAGCAGCGCCTTAGTACTGAGGTACAATATATATATTTTCTAGCTAGGTCTTCACTAAAAAAATGGCATAAGTTACTGGAAGCAAAGGTTATTACTGATGAAATACCACTTGATGACTTGTGACAACCTACCCCACATCAGGGCATGTTGTTACAGATGATGGGGCATGCGATGGGTCACAAGTGTGCTGTGTTCGGGCACTCAATTCCATTTCCTCTGGAGTATATATAATAACATGAAAAACATACTCTTGTATTGAAAACGACATACTTCATCTCAGAAATCGACACCCACTACACACCAGGTAAAATAACCCCTACCTCACCCATCCTGAGATGCACAAACAAACACAAATTCTGATACAGCTGACCCTTGTTTTATGTGTCACAGTGTATAATTATTCTGATTCCTTTTTAAAGAAAAAATTAGAAACCTAAAAATTGTTCTCATATTAGAGTGTTTTGACTTAGACTGTTTAAATCAACATAGGTAACCTCTTATTGAGAAAGTAAACATTTGTGTAATTGGACTGTAAAACATCTAGTTTCAGAAATAAAGCCACTGCCACAACTTTCCCATGTGACAATTTGCCCCACTCTCCCCTACCATTTTTATTTTAACGGTTTTACCTCGTTAACCCTCTGTTACTGTTCTCTTTTAAATTGTGTGGTTTCTCTTTTACTCTCATTTCATTTTATTGTAATTTGTTTTAATCTTGTAAAGCACTTTGTAACTTGTGTTAAAAAAGTTCTCTATAAATAAATGTTATTATTATTATTATTTATTATCTAAAAAATGACCTTAAGACCGGTCATTTGATACTTTCTGAATAATTTCACAACTGCATCCCTCAACTGACTCCATATATGAGTCGACTACATCTGTCACCGCAGCATTAATGGCACTATTTCCCATGCCGCACCACCGTTGTGCAGCATTGACCATTAGTGTGTGACAACAGGAATTATTACTTCCCACGGCACAGAGGTAGGCTGAGCAGGGGCAGGGCTGGGAGGAGAAAGAACAAATGCAATTTAGTTCTTAAGAAATGTTCTCCTGAAAACCCAATTAAGTCTCTGTAGGGAAGACAGGGTGATAAGGGTCATTTTGTTCTTTCTAACGGAACGACAGAACGGCTGGGTGTAATGATGGGGTCTCTTTATTCTCTCGCCTTTCTCTCTCTCTACCCCCATCACTGTCACACTTCCCTTCTCTCTCTTTTTTCACTCACACACACACACATTCTCACACACACACACACACACACACACACTTAGGAAGAGTATGATTAAAACGTGCTCTGAAAGGGTGTGATTAAAAAGTAAAAGACTTCACAGTGTCTGAAGATAGATTTCAAATAATGTTTCGAAAAGTTCTTCTTCTGAAGCCCGTGAAATAGGGGAGTGAAAACTGTGAAATAGGGGGAGTGATGCAGTTCAGACACTCTTTCTGTAGTCCAGACTCTAATGTCGAAATGTGTGTGTGTGTGTGTGCGTGCGTGAATTTGTGAGTTCATATTTCGTCAAAGTGCACGTGTGCGTGTGACAAGTACAATTTCACAGAAGAGGTAGCGTCAGACAAATGACTCGTCCGGGGAGAAAAGTGCTTATCAGGCACAATGTAGCCAGGAGAAAGCAGCCATAAAGCAGCAGAAGGGAATAAAACAGAAATAAATAGATAAGTAAGAAGAAAAGAACAGGAGTAAGTAGATAAATGGAGCATGGAGCAAAGCCATTACTCATGTTTACAGGTTTTTTTTTTACGGCACCAGGATTTTATTTATCTCAGTGCCAGAGAGAAGGGGAAATGCTCAGTATAATATAATCATGGTGTGCCAGTGAATAGGTTTACTCTTGGCAGGTGGCGTGTGCCATTTGATTCCTTGACAAATGGACGCATGCTATACATGCAGACATGTACACGTGCTCACACACACACACACAGACACACATGTGCACACACACACACACACACACACACACACACATGCCTTGTTATCAAGTGTCTCATTATTTCTCAGACGCCCCTGTGGGGCAACGTCTAAAAACATCAATGCTAAAATCTGTGTGTGTGTGTGTGTGTGTGTGTGTATGTGTGTGTGTGTGTGTGTGAGGGAGGTGTTAACAACGCCATTTGTTTTCACGCGTTGTGTGTCGTCTAATTGCAGTTTTTATGATGGTCTTATGGGGCTGGCTGCTTGAACTTTAATTAATCAACACACCCCCACTATTTGCTTTAGACTATAAATCCCATACATGCTGAAATCTCACACTCACAAATATACTTTAGATTACTGAATATAGATTGCATCTACCTTTCAGCAGCACTGGCCTTATCAAATCAGCTAGGTGATTATGTAAATACACATTTTTATGAATATTACACTGTCTAATTAAGCGTGTTGTTATAGTCTAGATTGCTCAATGTCAGCATTCATTTTCTCCATGGCTTCCTTATGAGCCCCTTTAAAGTAATGATTTGCAACAGTCTATGTTTGCAACATTTTTATTTAAATAAATGTTTGTTTTGCTACTCTCTATCACCAATTGATAAGTGATTCAACCTATATCCAGTTCATGAAAGCTTTTACATTCACTGTTAAACACCAGTTTGTTTGGAATCTATAGAGGAAGAACTGGGTAGTTAGCATGAGCAGCGATAGCCACCATGGCTGAACAGACAAAGAAAAGAGCGCCACCTACAGAAAGTCAAACTGCATCAACAGAAAATCCAAGGAAAGAGACGTCACCGTACTGGACACACTGTTTGATTGACAGGCGATCCCTGGGAAGTGCAGTGCAGAAACACCACAGCAACGAGTGCTTAGCAACAAAGATGTTGCCAAATTTAAAAAATGAGGATCTTGCAGATTACTGTCAGGTTAGCAGGTGGAGATGGAATCAATCTAATCATGACTGGGATTAATTATCATTGTCTGGAATAGGCTTATGGCGAACATTTGAGTATAGTGAATTAAACAGTAGATATTTGCACTTTAAAAGCCCATCCTTTTACTACACAGTGGCTGAGTTACAGTTTGTAAAAAAAAAGTAAAAAAAAAAGTAAAGTATCTCCAAAACAAGCAGCAGCTAGCTAGCCAGGTTCACAACTGAAAACATGTGAAAGAGACAGTGAATACTGGGCTTTGCAACAGGCTGAACTGACAGCTGCTTCATGCTCTGTCGAGTCTCTCCTGTTTGTTCACCACACAAATTGCAGGAAGACCACAATTTTCCTGAGATGTCATGTAACACTGCAGCTCCACGCCAGTCTGAGACGACGTTAGCTGGCCACAGCGTGTCCCGACGCACCTGGGGGGCAATTATTCAAATGGAACATTTATCTTGCTGTTTGTCTGAGCAAGCATGAACTTCTTTTAGAGGAAATATCAACATTTGTATGTGTCCGAGCGTCTGTGATGACTAGAGCTTACGTCTATTGATTTCCAGTGAGGTGATCTGAGGTCACTCTGCCAGGCTTTCAACAAAACTCCCTCCGAATTGAAGACGGGGCCTCCGTCTCCCGATGCCTTACGACACGGGCCGTCCCCCACAGAGCGGAGAGTGATTATCCAGGCTCCGGAGCCACGGATTGCGTTGCAGGTCACAGGGTTGGGTTGCAGCAGAGAGACAGGTATTGATCGGTCCCTTCGATCTCTGGCCTGCTTACGCTAGGTGGAGCAGTGAGACGGACCTCCCCAGAGGACCTCACCCTCGGGCGACGCGCACCTCTGAGATGAACTATTCATTCAACCACTTCAGTCGGGACGCACCGGCCGGCTTTAAACCACCAGTACTTACACATTCCCCACACACGGCCCAGGGGCAAGAATTATGATAATGTATGCATGGAAAAATCAATGCAGTCAGCCATTCATTATTTTCAAAGCATGTCGACAGTGGTTCTCTCCATTGTAAGGCAGACAAATTGAAATGAAAAGGCTATACGCTATGTGAGAAGATTTACAGTGATGTTGTTTATTTGCTCTTTCTTTTTTTCCGCCAATTCCCGCAGGCTTATTCTCCATGAATGAGGAGAAATAAATCATAGTGCTGGAGATCAGACGCTTGATATCTACTGTTCAGATCAGCAGTGAGTCCAGCTCATCTGCACAGTCACAGATGTCCTTCTCTGTCCCGCTCACATATGCTGAAAGTACATAAGATTCAGCATGATTTAAAGGGATTCTAAGAATAAAATGAGCATCGCGTCTGCTTCTCTCTCTCTCTCTCTCTCTCTCTCTCTGTGACACACACAGACACACACACAAACACACACACACACACATACATCTCAAATGTGTGCTTAACCCCCACTGCTTCAGGGCAAAGAGGTTCCCAGGTTGCCGTGGTGACTGTGGTGGAAGAAGAAGTGGTTTGTTTTTGATTGACGTATGCTGCATCTGTTTGATGAGCACGTGTCTGTTTATGTGTGTGTGTGTCTGTATATGTTTGTGTGTAGGTGTGTGTGTGTGTGCCTTTGTGTGTGTGTGTGTGTACCTGTCTGTGTGTGTGCGCATCTGAGTGTGGAGGTTCAGCCAGGCACACTTCCCTATTTAACACCACTAGTGGCCTAATTAGCTATTCATTCACAGTTGGTGCAACACAGTACAAAGAAATGGCTCACTGCTGGTTATAAATGAATCAACTGAACATCAGAACATCCCCCATCCCCAAACCTGACTATCGGCGGCGGTAAAGAATGGAAAATTCACTCTGCACTCTGCTTCTTTTTTTTTTTTTATTTGACAAAGATGTGACTGATGCTGTTCTTTTTGTCATTTAGAACTTTTTTTTAACTCCCCGTTTTGGAGCTGATGTTGAGACGTCAGAGGCAGATTTGAGTTGGAGGACAGCAGCACAGAGGAGTCAGACAGAGAAAGAGATGGGCGCCTAATGAGAGCTGCTCTACCTCTCCATGCCAAGTCTCGTTATTAAGTATTCATGTCCCAGGTATTTTTACCCTGTGGAGACATCGGTGTCAGGGTCATTATAGCCGAGACTGATTCCCTCTGAAAACACCTCAGACAGGAGCTGACTCTCTGAAATACAGAGGAAAATGGTGTCGCCGAGGTCTTTCACGTTGAGGCTACGGAGGTGAGAATGTCTGACAGATTTTTAAACATGCGGCACCATGCGCCACCACCGCGAAGGCTGATGAAGATCTAGCGTTCGCCTCAAATTGCGTCTGGTGTCTGAGCGCCATGCCATGTTGAGCGATAGTAGGTGATATTATCTCAAAAGTGAGACAATTAGGGCTTGTAGCAGCTCTAAAGCTAAAAGGTAAGTTATCTTAAATTATATGCGGCTATGAGGCACTTGAGATTGGTAGAGTTTCATTTTCAAATTCCTGAATCTACAGGCCATATAATAAAAAAACAATAATAACTTTTTATTACTAAAAGTTATATAATAATATATAACACTAGCCACCTATTGTGTATGGGAAAATGTTAGCACGGAGCACTGGAGCGAATGATCTATGTTACTCAATTTTGGTGTATTCCTTTAAGTCATAATATTTAGACAAAGGTCTTGTAATTGCCTCCATGTTTCCTTTGAGGTTCTCTGTCTGTCTTATAATGAGCCTATTTCTATTCATTGTTGTATAATTTGGCAACTCATACACAGCATGAGCATAGTGGCAAACCATGTGTGCAGTGAGAAGTGAGCACACACACACACACACACACACACACAATGCTCTCTATGCAGCTAAATTAGAGGGATGTAGGTTAGGCTGTGTGTAAACTCTGAGTGGGTGGCCAAAGCAAGGGATTTATAATGAGAGGGGGGGAAGGTCTCTCCAAATGTGCAGTTCAAGCTGGGAAAATCTCCTTCTCCCATTGATTTTGCTGTCTTTGTGTTGCTGCCGAGGTGAAATTAGGGCTTAGGTGTTGTAGATACCTCAGATACTCTGACCCCGAGCTGCTGAGCAACACAGAGAAGCTCTTTGTGGGCTAATCTCCATAATGTGCTGTGTGTCTGTGCCTGGACTTTGTCCTGTCACTCTCTCACACAGTCCGTCCTTTAGATTGTCAGGAGGCATTACTGTAAAGGCCTGGTCAGGAATTGGAGATTATCCTATGGGCTTTGTTTAAACAAATAAATAAATACAGTGGCTGTTGATACAACGGCTGACCAAAGTGACTGCTAAACATAATCTATCTCTAAGTGCCTTGATAAAAGAAATAAAACTCCTAATAAGCAAATATTCTGGTCGCTTGCTTTGACATTTATTGCAGAGAAGTGCACACAATCCATTTGTTTGTTTGTGTGTGTATGTGTGTGTGTGTAGGCAAGTGTGTGTGTGTGTGTGTGTGTGTGTGTGTGTGTGTGTGTGTTGGACATGATGCTTCAGTGACCTCTTTACTCCTCTTTTATGAGGGGTTGACTTTAATCAGACTCCATTCTCCAATAAAAACCTTCATTCTCTCTCCCTCTGTCTCTTTCTCTCTCTCTCTCCCTCTCTCTCTCTGTATCCCCCCCCCCCAGCGGCATTGTAGCCCATTATCCTCTGCCTCTCGCATGCACTTTCTGCACTGAGGAATTATGAGATTGTTACTTGCCAAAGGATGAAATTAGAACATTAACAACAGCCTATTAAAATTGCATTGTACTGCATAGTTGTATTACTTGCTGACAACCAGCAATACTGTTGCACTAACATTGATAATGAATTAATAAATTAAAGACAATTTTGTCTTTCTTTTTTGGTAGAGGGAGTAACAACAATAAAAACACAAGGAAGTGAAAGATCAAACAGCATTTATTATCATCTTAATATAATTTATATTTAGTTAAAAGTAAGAGATTGACTATGAAGTGCAGTGGTGCATACAAATGGATTTAGTGTATACATGCACAAGTGTTTCAGAATGATTGTTTGTTGCCAGTGTTGATGCAAGTTTGCGTGAAGGATGAAGTTTGTGTGTCTGTGTGTGAGTGTCTGTGTGTGTATTTGTGCGTAACAAAGCCTGTATGAATGCCTTTGCTATTAAAACACAAAAATCACAGTAATTCCAGTAAAGGTTGTGTCTCAAAAAAACAACAAAAAAATCAATAAATTCTCAGTAAACCATCAGTCTTTTTCCAATCATTGTCTCCCAGGGTAAAGTACAGTTCTAAATCAGCTTCCATTCACGTCGCCTCCTGCTTGTCTGTGGTCAGAGGGCAGTGGGAGTCCGGTCGGCTTGTGGTCAGTGTCTATGTGGGACCGTCTGGGTCTCAGCGGTCAGCGTTCATCCTCCGCAGCTTCGCCGGCAGGTTGTCCTCCGGCCTGCCTCCGGCCGAGAGCAGCGGGCTGTGCATGGGGACAGAGGTGGGGGCCGGGGTGGGCGGCAGGCTGTGCTGGTACAGGTCTCCGGTGGATTGGGTCATGGGTTCGAAGCCCACCTTGAGCGCCTTGAGCTGCAGCCGGGTCTCGGCCTCAGGGCCGGGCGAGGAGCTGAGGCGCTGCAGCTTGAGGGGCAGGTCTCCCGTGCTGCAGGCCTTCTCAGAGTGCTGCGAGCTGAGCAGCAGCACCTTCCTCTGCAGGTCCTCCTTCCCCGACGAACTCATCCTCTGCAGCTTGCTGGGCAGCCGGCCCCCAGCTCCCCCCTGGCGGCCCCCTTCCTCCGAGGCATTGATGCAATCCACAGAAAACACCCGGTTGCGGCGGGCTCCGTGGCTCTCGCCCAGCGCGGGGGTGGGGGTGGACAGGGGGGAGGGCAGCGAAGTCTTCTCCTCGTGCTCCTTGACGCTGTACGGCGGGGTGGGCACCTCGAATGTGCTGTGGAACTGCGAGTAGTCCACCCTGAAAAAGCCCTCCTCCAGAGACATGACGGGCAGGAAGCGATGGCCCCATAAAACCTCATCCTCAGTATACGACGTGCGTGCCTGGCATGTCATACCTAAGAAAGAGCGACAGGATCGTAACCATTTTAGTAACTGTCATTAAATCTGTGCAAATTATTTTGCAGGTCAGTGGCTGGAACAGAGGAAAACAAAATGGTAACACTCTCTCCCATTACCTCTTCTTTCTCTCTGCTGTTCTTCATTGCTTCTGGGATCATTGCCCCATACTCCTTTGCAATCTACCTTTCCTGCTAGTCAGGCACTGGAGATTTAAATACTGTTCGGAAATCCAGAGGGAAGGAATATTGCCATTTCTCCAACGGCTCATAAAAACAGCTACACAATCGTGACTACTGACAGGGAGAGAGAATTTCTACTTTATTTCTCTCCCAATTCCAGGCATGTTGCCTCTAATGTTGCCTCTGGAATCAACTAGGAGCATGATATGTGATGGAGGATCTCTTTATATAGTACTAATGAAATGTGAAGTGAAATGTTAGAATGTGATATGCATTTGGATAATCCCACCTGGACACCATGGTCGGTGAGTAATCCATTTTTATCAGTGTGTCTTGTGTTAGTTGTGATAATTGCCAGTTTATATCTGATCAGGATAATTAGCAGCCCTCTAGCACTGTTCCTACATCAATACATCAATGACAGTAACCATGGGTTCTCTGTTTATGTCATTGCACTGTTCCTACATCAATACATCAATGACAGTAACCATGGGTTCTCTGTTTATGTCATTGCAATTTCTGGCATTGATTGCATACTGGCTTGAATCTCCTCTGAGCTCAAACACACTCATCTATTCACAAACAGATGCTGTGCTCTTTTATTATTCTATTTCTTTGCATAAAGAAAGGAAGGAAACTCATTGAGAAGCAAGGGAATGGTTGCCTGCTGATGCCGGTGCCCATGGTCCCACTGTATACAAATGTTTACAGGATGATTATGAATGCTTTCATGCGTCTTATGCCTTCTTCTCTGGGGTGCCTGACTGTTCAGATTTCTGTTTGACCTCGGCTCTTGTAAAATAATTTCCTTGACATTTCTATTTGTGTCAAGGGTCCTTCGCGATCAATAAGCACTTAGGAGGCTACATACATGTTTTCTGATCCAGTGGCTCTGCTACAACCTGAGCTGTTTTGTTGAACAGGACAGTTGGAGTTAGCTGTGAAGTAGGAGTCCGACCCTGTCCCTCTGAGGGATGATACTTCCAGTGTTATGTCATAGCCTGATGCTATTCTAGGCTCAGCAACTCATCTTCAACCACGGAAAACCTTCAGCAGTCCTAGATCTAAATAAAGGTCATTTTTATTCTTAACTAGCCCAAAGGCTGGGCTTTAATCACTAGGTTGAGTTTGGGTTGAGAACTCTCTGTCAGGATAATGAGTACATTTCTATTGTCTGTAGATCTATAACATGGCAGTAAGGCAGGTGCACAGGAAGCTTACAGGTTTAGAGCCTGACAGGCACACCGGCTTTGTTTCATCATTCAGGCATCATATGGGTATTCAAGCAGCCGGTTAATGTTTACTGCATCTTGCATAAAAATAAAAGCCTCAGAACAACTATGCAAACACTTGGCAGACAGAGAAGGAGAGCGGGGTGTCCCTGAAGACGGCTTTATGTAAAATGCCTGGCAGCAGCCATCACTGGCACGGTTTAAATGGTGCATTTCCATATGCCTTTTCTGTGAGACTGTATTTGAATCTAACCACTGTCTTACTTAGCTAGAAACTGAATCACACACACACACACACACACACACACACACACACACACACACACATTGCTGACATTGAGATGTGTATCATCTGCATAGAAATGAAATTTTTACCACATATAGCATATAGATGGTATCGCTATGAGGGAGCATATAGAGCAAAAGAGTAAAGAGCCCAACACCAAGCCCTGTGGGCCGCCATACTTATCAGTTTGCCTGTGTAATGTGTTAGAGGACCACAGGGGAAATAAGCCTGACTTTTCTGCTTTTTATTTTCAAAGGTTATGAACTGTGGTGTCAATCATCCCTATGTGTTCTGTTCTGTTCTGTTCTGTTCTGTTCTGGTCTGGTCTGTTCTGTTCTGTTCTGTTCTGTTTTTTCTGGTCTGTTCTGTTCTGTTCTGATCTGATCTGATCTGATCTGATCTGATCTGTTCTGTTCTGTTCTGTTCTGTTCTGTTCTGGTCTGGTCTGTTCTGTTCTGTTCTGTTCTGTTCTGTTTTGTTCTGTTCTGTTCTGTTCCGTTCCGTTCCGTTCCGTTCCGTTCCGTTCCGTCTGCTCTGTTCTGTTCTGTTTTGTTTTGTTCAACCCTGCACTTGCATGAACGACCGGTTGTATTTTAAGACATAACCTTCTTATCTAAGGTCATTGAAGTCTTGACAGATTATGGTTGGATATGAAGTCTCACCAAGAGTGGAGAGACGCTTCTTGATCTGTTTTATTGGTATTAGATTGAGATGGGAGATGGTCTACAGCACAAAAAGGATTTTCATAAAAGAGACTGAGAAAAGGAGCTTGAGGAATGAAGGAAATGGAGCGCCAGTCATCTTGAACTATCAGGACTTGATTCATCAGATAGTGGCTTGAGAGTGATTTTTATTCTAATTGTCTATTTTTATAAAACCACTACACTTGAAACTGGATAGAATACTTTTAATATAGCTGATGGAAGATGAGGATTTTTATTTTGTGACAGATTTGGGGTTGTGTTCATTCTCATCATTGAGTATTGAATAATAAAACCTTAAGAGTTTGCCTATATTCTGCTAATATATTTTTTCAAGCCATCGAAGCAGAAAACCTTCAGTCTGGTGGAGAGACACGTACACTCTCAGTTTCTACAGGTTTGCCTCTAGGCTCTTTCGTGCTGAGAAAACCATGCCAGTTTCTTCTTTGCTGCTTTGTTCTGATTTGTCAAACAGAATCAAGGTTGCTTCTATGAACTGAATTAAAACCAACAGTTATTAGGCCGACTGCATGTGAATCCGTCAAGTCTGGTTGAGGTAATTGGAACAAGTTCGGGAGACAATCAGCGAGCTTAACAGCTGTGTCAGCAGCGGCTGAATGTAAAATTTAGGGTCTGACAGCAATTCCATGTGAGAGGATAATAGTTTCTCTTAATGGGTTGGGGTTAATGGGATGCCTGTTGGTGTAAGGATGACTGTGGATATCTTGGCCCATTGAAGGTGACACTGCCATGGCTTCCCTCCTCTGCTCCTTGCCGCTCTGCTCAGAGAGCCACAGCACAGCGTGAGTAAACTTCTGGCTGCACCCTGATTTAATGACATTATCAACAGTGCACAGACCGTGCTGCCTGCCTGCCTCTATGCTTCCCTGCTGATCCCTCCCTCCTGCTCTAAGCCTATTCAGCACTGTGGTTTTTCCTAGGACAATGGCAAAGTGAGGGTTAGGGGGGAAGGAGAGAAGCAGAGATGAAAGCAAAAGAGGCTGAATGAGAAGCAGAGGGAGAGAAAAAGGAAAGGATTCCAGCAGCACAGATGGGTTTATTTGTATTTGTGAGCCTGGAAGTTACAAGGAAGTATCGTACTGCTAAATGTGACACAGAGAGAGCAGCGTTGTTGCTGGCAGAACCCCAGCGTGGCTGTCTGTATCTGACAGTGGTGGCTGTATACCACGTCTCACTCTCTGCCTCAGAATTACCTCCGCTCTCTGCTGTCATTTGAAAAATGGAGTGGAACTTCTACTGAAGCCCCCGCTCATTCATCAAAGTGACACGCGCATCTATGACCACAGGCTTTTATTATGCATAGAGTAGGCATAAAACCGATTCTGCAGTAATAAAATATCCCTCATAATTCAATCAGGTTGCCATTCTCATGTGTTGTTCTCACTCGCACGTTTTTTGTTTTTTTTTCCGGCTCCTGCTTTCTTCAAATAATGCAAAACGGAGAGAGCAGAGAAATGAGATTTCACAGGGTCTAGATTAGGAGTATCCATTAGACAGGGATGTAATGTGGGTTGATATTGATAAATGCATTAACATTTAGATTGGGAGTGAGAGGAATGAAGAAACGAGAAGGAGATATAGGAGTGGGAATGATACAATAGGTGTAACAGAAGGGAGCTGAAAGCAGCAATGGGAATGCGTGTGCTGAATGCGAGAGCGGCTCCTCACCTGTGGTCTCCACGATGCCCTCCAGGATAACTACAATCTCAAACTGCTCGTTCATGAGCGAGCGCTGGGACAGGTCGAAAAAGGGGCTCTTGGGATTGATTTCATGGCAGATGGTGAGAGGGGACACCAGGAAGAGCTGGTCTGCACCTGTCCCGAAACCAACGTCCAATTCACACTGGTCCAGAGGCAGGAACTCCCCTTCAGGGGTCTGACGAGACTGAAAGATAGAAAACGACAGAGAGAGAGAGAGAGAGAAGCAGACAGACAGAGGGACAGGCAGAGCGAGAGATAGTATAGAAATAAAGAGAGAGTATCAGAAGGAGAGGGGAAAGAGAGGATTAGATGTATATTATATCTAAACAGTGCTACAGAGATGATGAGAGATTACAGTGTGAATGCATTAGAGTTGCCCGGAGCCACATCGAGTCTTCTCACGCCAGTAAAGGAGAGCACACACTGTTAGTTGTGTTGTTCCTCATACATGTTCTGGCAGTGCCACTCCTTGTCTTCCGCTCTGCTAATGAAGGAGGACACATATCTCCAGCAATACCCTAAAGCTGCAAAGGGGAAGATTCTCTAAAAATGACCTCTGCGTCACCCTCCTGGAAGTGCCATGTTTATCTAATGCAGGAGACACGGCGAAGAAAGGGATGATGGAAGACAACGCTTTCCCTCTCTGTCTCTCTCCGTCTCTCTCTCTCACCAGAGGGCATTCGCTCTTGAATATTCATCGGTGCCTTGTTTGCGGTGGTTACAGACTGGGTGCCTCACATTGATTTCCAGGAGGACTTGTGGCCTGGCGTGGGAGACAGCCGTGTTTGGACAGGACTTGCCCACGGAGTGTTAACTGGTGCGGAAGCATTTAATTGCCCAGATGATGGTGTTGCACAGCAGCGAGGTCTTGGACGTCTGAACTGGAAGCGGTTTCTACTCTTTCTGTCTTCTGCCTTCAATCTGTTACACCCTCTCATCTTTTTCTCCTTTAGCTGTGACCTCTCTCTCTGCCTGTCTGTCCTCCTTTCCCGACAGATGCGGAACATGTTGAGCATGTCATCAGGAATTCAAAACAATCTTTTTACCATTTCATTTGTCATTGTTTGTGTGATTTCACTATCAACTCCGCTCAGAAAGCAGGCTTGCGGCTTTTTCAAAAGCTTTTCATGTACAATCAATTTGTGATTTTTCTCTTTCAGCATGAAAACTTGAAGGAAATCAACCCAGCTAAATATAGGCCTGTGAGTTTCGAAATTGGTAATGGTTAAAACTAGTTATTTCAGTGTCATTTAACACAAAAGAAAAATTACAACCTTCAAATGTCAAGATTATCTCTGGCAAGCCTCCCATTAAAAACAATGAAGAGTAGGGTAGATGTCACTCCACTCTTGTCTCATAGATATTTCGAATTTTATTCTAAAAAATAGCCTCACAACAAATGCTATAATGAACTACAATGTACATATATGCAGTGCAAAACATCAACAAGCCAACAATCAACGACAACATGAGAAGAACTGTAAGTGTAAAGTTGATTTTCCCCTTAACTGTTTGATACCAACAGTGATTTTTTATACTGTGTTCTCTTTTCAGATTCCTACAGTTTCACCTAAAACTCTGATAATTGGGATGTGTCAGCCACCAGCCACCCACCCACCCACACACACACACACACACACACACACACACATCTCTCACCTCTCGCTCTTCCTCCACCACACAAAACTTCACACTGATCTCCCCCTACACACACACACACACACAGTTCCAACCATCCTCTGTAAGCCCTGCTGCCATTTCCGGATCTTTTGTTCTTTATGTAAATCCCCAAATATTCAGACACATCATTCCCACAAAGGCATTTTTCCCTCTTTCGTCCTTTTTACTGACTCACACAGTACTCCAGATATGTTTGTTCTGACCAATAGCGGTTAATAAAAGTATAGGGTAAACTTTGACCTCCAGCTGGTGATATCCTCATATTACATACATCAGTTTGATATTACCCAGAGAGCATTTGATGGATGGCGACATGCAGGAGGCGGCCAAGTTCAGTGGAAACACAAACAAGCACAACATTTTCACAGTATTACTATTATTTTCACAGTCACGGTAAAAAAATCGGATTAAAAACTGTGGAAACTGTTTTGATGGTGGGTTTACCCTTCACTACATCCCTGGTTCTGGCATTCTCTCTCTCTCTCTCTCTCTCTCTCTCTCTCTCTCTCTCTCCCCTCCAGTCCGACCTGTACCGGAGCTACTGGTCTGTTCCGAGTCCTGGTCTCATCCTGACCTCCCAGTGACATTGCCCCGTGGCTTCTCCCTTTCCGCAACGCACACTGTGAACAAAGTATGAGTAAACAGCTTTTGCATCGCCAGAAAACATTACGGCCTATTTATATCTCCTGTGAATATCAATGAGACGCTCATTCAGATTTATGTTAGAATTCGACTGTTATGCTGAGGGGTTTGGGGGCATTTGTTTGAGCATTGTTTCGCTCGTCAGGTGCTCACAGCCTGGCCCGGCAAACGCTAGCTGCTTGGCATCGCTCCTTCACGCGGGCTATCCCACGTCGCTCAAGATTAAAAAAGACGGATGACTGTATGCAAACACTCACACGCAAAAGCTTCTTACGCAAGCCCCGGTGGCGCTCTCCTACGCTGCTCCCTGCGCAAAGATCCAGAGATAACCGTGTTTGTTTCTGCTGTCTTTTCTGTGTGCATCTGACACTCTGCTCCAGCAAACAAACCAGAGCCAGATTCTTCTCCCCGAGCACTGACAAAACCCAGACAGGCACTTTTTATGTATTGATTCTCCGCGATGCTTTCGGGGGAAATGGTGCAGCCAGAATAAAGAAATAAATAAAAAATACTGGATGAGTGCACAAACACATAAGGGGTTGTGATTTTCACTCACGATTCTATACCCACGGTCCCGTATAAACTGAGATCTGATCACTCACTCACCAAGCCAGTCAACCCGTCCAAGCGCTCATTATCATTAGAAAGGCAATGTGAGTTTTTCGTGCTTACGAGGGGAGAGTGTGTCCAGGCTGTGAGTGATGCTCATGGATGAAGACAGGTGCTAAATGAAATTGATTGGACCCTAAAGAGGCCCGGTCTTCCTATAGTCAACTCCACTCCATGCCTATACCCTCTGCCAAGCCCTCGTCAATCAGCAGGCGAGTCTCAGGCAAGGTCAGACTGATTAGGTGACTGGTGGCCTCTGTGGTGGTTCACAAGCAGCACAAAGCAGACCAGTCAAGGCGAACCAGGTGAAAATCGGTAATGGAGGTTTCTTGGAAATACTAAGGCCCAGGCTGAAATGTGTTTTGTAACTCTCTTAAAACTCGGGCTCTGCTTTCCGGCTCGGGAAAGCAGAGGTCTTTAATTTTCAGTGTGATACTCACTAACCTAGGCAGGAGTTGGCAGAAAACTGTCTGTGACAGTTTTGCTGGTACATAAAAATGGGCTTTTTGGTGGTGCCTACTTTTTCTACCTGGCAGTAGAAAATATACCTAGCAAGGCTCATATGAGAATACTGTCAACCAGCTTATGTAGGGTGCCTGAAGAGGTAGTGGTATTTCAAAACAAACAAACAAACGAACACAATTTTTTTCTAACTTCAGTTGACTAGCAGTGACACAACAAATAATGTACACCTCACCTCACACACGCCCGGCTTCTTCGAATGCCTCAGCATGAAACTGTCGGAGGAAAATCGAGGGGGAAAAATTGTTTGCATGTGTGTGCGTGTGTTTACATGTGCGTGTGCGTGTGCTCGTGTATTTGTGAGCATGCATGGGTGAGTTTGCAGCCACAGTGTAACATAGAGATATCCTATACAGCTATGCAGACTCTGTATGTTCTCCAGTGTGGAGCACAAAGGAGACTTCAGATTCCTTATGTTCTCCGGTTCTCAGGTTCTGGGGTTCACTAATCAATGCCTCCAAGGTCAACCTCTGACCCTCCACCACCCAACAGTATAATTGCATCTCTATTCTTATTAGAAAAAGAAATGGGAATCAATTCTAGTGCCAGTGGCGAGTCTATCCATCCCATCCCCCCAATCTTCTCTCCTGTATACCTCTGGAAAAGAAGGCTCGGTGAGAATAAATGAAGAAAAAGTCTATTTTTTCGATTCTATTATCTTTCTCTTCTTGCCGACAGTCTCTCTCCAGCTCCTCCGCCGTACCCCGCTATCACTTTGCCTGTCAATTCCTTTACTCTCTCTCAACCCCCCCCCTCCCCCCTCCCCCCTCCCAGTTGTGCCAGTGTCATATTTTCGGCGAGGCTGTTCCACCACGATGCCCTCTGAGGCTGCCAGCGATGCCCTGCAAGGCTGCCTCTCGACAGCTTATGGTGTGACTCCGTATGACAGCTCCCATCGGTCTGTCTCTTCCTTCCTTCTGCTGTCCGCTGTCTTCCCGTAATCAGCCACGACACTTGAGCGGAGCTCTGCTGTACGGACATGCAAACACACAGCAGCCGCAAACAAGCTGTTTCCAATGTATCATGCCCAGATACAAGATTTGTCTCTGAATGCAGTTGGCTTGCAGTCAAAATCCCATCAACCAACGCATGTTTCAGAGAAAAAACAAAGCAGCTTTTCGTATTATCGGGATGCCGCCTGAGAAATTGGTCCGTTCGTTTAATGACAGGTGGAAGTTGTGGGGTTTGAAGGGCGTGAAGTGTGTGGTGATGTTGGGATTAGAGGCTGTGTGACTGACTGACAGATGGACAGACAGATGATGGCATCAGGAGCAAATGCCTCCAAAAGAGACATAAGTCATGTCAGACAGCGCTTCCTATACTCTCTCTCCCAGATGGCTGTCTGTGACACACACACACACACACAGACACACACACACACACACACACACACACACAGTTTTTATACAAGTTAAAAGAATTCTTCTGTCAGCATCCATGCACAGATGATGGTTGAGTATCTTCAATGATGAGACACGACCTGAAGAGGGCTGCAATTCAACAGCACCACCAACATTTCTCTGTAAGAACTGCACTGCAAGCATTTCAGTCTAAACTGTAATGACAACTTGCGGTTTTCTTTTATGAATTTAACATTTTCACCCACTATACATGGTGTATGGTATACATATAATATCTGCAGATATGTTCAACATCAACCAATGCTGTTATTCTTGCATAACTCAGATCTGAGTCACTTATTTTTTCTACTCTGGCGTTCCATACTCTGGGAGAGCCGTTCCAAAAATTTTTGTCTCGGCAAGAGAGCCTTTGAAGCGAGAGAACAAGGCTAGGACACAAAGCCCTGGAGCAAAAATAAAAAAAATACTGAGGAGCACACAGTGGGTGCTGTATCTATTGTATTTCACAGAGAGAGGGAGTGAAAAAAAAAAAAAAGATATGGGGTTGGTAGAGAGGTCTTGGAAGAATCTATACTGTTCTTATTCCTTTTATACTCTCTGAGGAAAGGTAAGAGTGTGGCTCTCCACTGCAAAAATTGCCTCAGCCTCAATTATTTTTGTGATACCACTCCTGTTCCCCTCTCTCTCTCTCTTTCAATGCAACTCATCTTCTTCTTCTTTTCTTTTAAAAAAAAAAAAAAGCAGCAAAACCTGAACATTTCACTCCTGGTTCTACAAAAACATCCTATCATTCAGTTTTGTGTATGTATAAATGAAGGGACCATCATGGAGAGCCTATGCGGTGTCACAGGTGTGTTACACAGACATGGAGAGTCTGGCTGAGATGAGCTGAGCGTTTGAGGCTCCTCAGTCTTACAGGAGAGACGGGGGAAATCGGCGTACACATGTGTGATTGTACTTTGTGCCTACAGGGCCGTTCACTGTCTCTGCGCCTGTGCCTGTGGAAGAGCTCGGCTTCTCCCTGCCTCCCCCTCCGCCTGCATGCATCATTAAGCTGACCAACGCTCTGCTCGATGCGCTGCGCCGATGTGGATGTGTGTGTGGGGGGGGGGGGGGGGGAGGGGAGAACGCAGACATAAACAAGCTCCAAGCACCTCGCCGATGCTGTTTGTCTTCTTAACAGCCCATTTTGCACATTGAACATAGATGTGGCTGAAAGGAGCTCTCGATAATAATCAATTAAGTGGAGGGCCGGTCCACTCTCCACACA
Source organism: Centroberyx affinis (assembly GCF_046629955.1). NCBI lineage: Eukaryota > Metazoa > Chordata > Actinopteri > Beryciformes > Berycidae > Centroberyx > Centroberyx affinis. The sequence continues at coordinate 70,776 of NW_027280018.1, forward strand.
CACCGTTTGTGTGAGTGTTTGCCACAGTATATCACGTTGCCCGT
>NW_027280019.1:0-100000 GCF_046629955.1 Centroberyx affinis
CTTATGAAATAACTGCAATGATAATTATAGTAATGACATTTCTGTTTAGAAATCTGCTGAACCCTGGAAATGTTATATAAGCTTTGTATTTTTTTTCTTGATTCCCCAACCCAGCTCTCTTTTTGGTAATTTAATTGAAAGTCATAGGAACACAACACAAACTCCCTCACTACTTACCCATGTTCCCTCCTCCACAGGTCACACCTCACATTGCAGATTTAATTAACAACACACTTTAGCAATAATTAAGCATCCAGGTTTATTAAGAAAAATATTTATTTTCAACAACATGTCAGCGTCACCTCCAGGGGCTCATTACTCTTTTAAATCATAGGCTGCTTGTGTAATCACATGCTCTTTCTTTTTATAACGTTGGTTGTCAGATGTCAGCTGAATAAACAGAGTGATACATGAAAGAGAGGAAAGGAGCGGATCTTTCTTTTCATGATTCATTTGAACATCAAATGTCAAAACATCTAATTTCAGGAAAGCAAAAATTAAACAACATTAAACAAATAATGATTCACTTATCAAACCAAATGTATGCATATTATCTACCTGTGCCAAATGCTAAGAATAAAGAGCTGTAGGACACATGGACTGATAGTGACTGCTTTGCAAATATAGACAGAATGTTTAGTGACCACAATAAATGCTTTGATTGACTGGTGAACTGTCAGCCATTGTTTAAACAATGAATGACCACTGTGTGCAGCTTGTATTTTCCCGACAATGCAATTTACCCAGGCTGAAAAGTTTACTGTAGTTAGTCATACAAGATGGCAAATCTTTGGTTTTTGAGAGCCTTAAGAAGAGATTGAGTCTTTTGAAACATGAACAACCCATTAGAGATTTACAACAATCGAAAAGTTGTGGAGCGACTGCAATTTCCTAGAGAAACCATCCTTATGCTACAGAATGTTTAGTGACCACAATAAATGCTTTGATTGACTGGTGAACTGTCAACCATTGTTTAAACAATGAATGACCACTGTGTGCAGCTTGTATTTTCCCGACAATGCAATTTACCCAGGCTGAAATGTGGAGAGGATGACCAGAAATCTCAATTCATTGTTATCTGAACCTGCAGCAAAGCTAGGCAGCCAGAAGAAAGATAATGTGAATGAAAAACAATGGTTAAATCAAATGTAACAAGATAAATACTGTGATGGTTTATAGTTTAAGACTAGTCCAAGCCATAGACTGGTCTTAGATTCTCAGGTTAGACTAGCCTAGACTAGTTAATATGAATGATATGAAGACTGACTTATTTTGAGACAGGAAAGTTAGCCTAAGCTTGAGTTAAGCTTGAGTTAAGAACTTTGTTGCTATGGCAACGAGTCGGCCTAACCGTCAGAGTGGTAAATTTACTGTAGTTAGTCATACAAGATGGCAAATCTTTGTTTTTTGAGAGCCTTAAGAAGAGATTGAGTCTTTAGAAATAGAAACAACCCATTAGAGATCTACAACAATCGAAAAGTAGTGGAGCAACTGCAATTTCCTAGAGAAATCATCCTTATGCTTATGTCAGATTTAAGTCTAAGACTGGGTCTATTTTTATGCAACTGCCCCCCTGGAGCTGGTAGGGATTCAGTGTCTTGCTCAAGGATACTTAAGCAGGGCGGACGCTTGCCAAAACGAGGGTTTGAACCCTTGTCCTCCTGTGAAAGTTGTTGTTTTCCTGCTCATCCCCCCCTCCCTCCTGCCATGGAAAACTGCTGACCATTGTTCCAATAATGAACGACCTCTGTGTGCGGCTTGTATTCTCCTGACGATTCATTTTACTCAGTTCAAAATGTGGAAAGCATGACCAGAAATCTAAATTCATTGTTCTCTGAGCCTGCAGTGAGACATAACAGCCTGAGGAAAAAGAACACAAAGGAACAGGCCGCCTGCATCTAAGTGTAACAAGATAGTCCGATGTTTGTGACTGCATAGATGGACAGCGACGGGTCAGGAGGAATAGCTGTATAAACATGATAGCAGTAAGTCATCACTGATGCAACATATCAGCTCAGATCTCAGAGGAGCAACAGGTTCATCTTCAGTTTGGACGTCTGCTGTGAGCCAACCTGACAGAGTTCAGCCCGCCAAAAAGTCACAATAAAACACCTTCATTCCCTCCTGTTGAAAAAGCATAATGTGCAGAGGGATCATTCAAACCAATGGGATATCAGTTATAGACACTTTTTTTCTGATGGGAATGATGGATGGGTGGATTGTTAGAAAGTCTGTGATGGTTTTGTAGGTGTGAGTGTGTTTGTGTGTAGTATGGTATATGATATAGTGTATATTTAGTATGTATATGAAGTAGTATGATATATACTGATGTATGGATATGATGTGGTATGTAAAGTCCTTTGAGACATGCTTGTGATAAAGGGCTATATAAATAAACTAAATTTTATGTTTCACTCTTCACAGGGACAGGAGTGAACGGGAACTCGGTGATATCGGCCTCCTCCGGCCCTCCAAGCCGCTCTCCCTCCTGACCGGTCCGGAGTTCCTCCTGTTCCTCTTTAATGTGTGGGGGCTCTGGGTCCTCCTGGTCCAGACTGGGGCTCCAGTCCTGCTGCTCAGGGGGAACCTCTTCTTCACTGACCAGCAGCTGCTGGACGTCTGGAGGGAAGACTGAAATACACACATACACACATTAAGGAAAACAGAGGAATCTATAAAGACGGAAAAGTCAGATCAGAGCCGTGTGTGTGAGTGTTAATTGGAGACAAACTCTAAATCCTGCAGCACAATTTGCATTTTATTGTTTTTGAAGAATCGATTTCAAACGCATTGTACTTTTGTTATTTGGTTTACTGGCAAATGTTTTCACATAAAATTTGACTGATAAATGTGTCAACTCTTAAACTTATTTTTGAGATGGGATCGGTCTTCAACCCCTGCTGTGAAGGTAAGCAAATAACTTTAACCCCACTAGAGCTTATCACTAGCAGAAATCAAATAATCTCATCCCAATAAAACCAATGATTTAAGAAAATATTTAAAACATATATAATAAAGGTCCCACAGCAGACTAGGTGACTTAAAACAGCATCATGTCAGCTGGAGTTAACAAGAATAACTCAAGAAGTACAGTGAGTTCCCCTTCACAATAAGAGCGTAAATGTGTCATTTTTGGAAAAGCATATACGTTTCCCTTTAGGGGAACCAACAAAGTTTACTACTTTCATTTACTACAGATTCATCCTTAAACACATTCTCATACTGTGTATTATTACTCAAAAAACGTTGCAACATATTTTCGTCGATAGGGTTTTATTTTGAAAGCTGTGACCGGAAGTTACCCCTTCTTATTGTGGCTAGCTTGACGCTGCTCCTAGCTACGGTCCGGACTGACTAACCTGCTCTGTGCAGCTTCACTTCGGGGTTCAACACGACATCGAGCAGCTTCCTCTGGCGGCGGATCTCCTGCTCTGACCGGTGAACTTTGTCTTCGTACTCCGCCACGGTTTTCTCAAACAGCCCGAAAATCTCCTCCGCAGCCGCCGTTAGCCGCTCGGTGAGCAGCGCTCTCAGCTCCGGGATTTCAGCCGTTTCTTTTCCTTTTTCCACCAGCAGCAGAAAGTCTTCAGCAGCGGCGCTGATCCGCTCCTGTACAGACACCCTCAGCAGCTGCACGGCGCACATTTTACTCCTTTTCTGCGCAACCCTAACCCTAACCCTTCACTTCAGCGGAAAGTAAACAGAGCCGGTGACGTCAGGGATCGCCGTGGCTCGTGTCTGTTGAGCGGAGCGCGCGCCCCCTGCCGGCCTGGAGGCGCAAAAGGCTCAGATGCGCTGAGAGGAAAATTAAAGGGGCAATAAATTCATGTTTTAATGATATAAAACCAACAAGGACTTTTACATTCTAGTCATTTTGCTAAAACTTCAACAGAAGAATAAACTTCAATTCTTCGTTTGAACATTTTTTTATTGAGATACAGGAACATTTGTAAATATGCAAATTATGACATTACAGATACCATCTCTTTTTTAAGACTGACACAAGCAGACAAAAGACAAACATTATGTGAGGGGAGGGGGATACAGAAAAGGAGAAGTAAAAGAAGAAACAATATATAGTAATAATTCAACATATAAAATGACAGTAGTATCTATATATAAATATAGCCTATATATAAACTAATAATCAAATAAAATAAATAAATAAATAGAATCGACAGTAATAATAATTAAAATAATAATAACAACAGTAAGAAAAAATAAGAAGAATATGCTCGGTGATACAGCAGTGCATATAAAAACCAAAAATAAGGTAATTAATATGTAATAATAATAATGATAATAATAATAATGATAATAATAATAATAATAATAATGAGGACGATAATAAAGAAGATACAAGTACACAAAACCATAAACTTCAATTCTTACATCATCAGCATTACAAGCAACCAATAGGAAGGAGGTCAGGGGTCACAGTGTTGAGATCCTGCTGCTCTGCTATTGGACAACTTTCTTTTGGAGAATCTTATGGCGAATTTTGATTTTTGCACTTATAATCACCTTTTATATGATTTTGCTCACATGCAGTGTTGTACCTATATTGTTACTAAGTGTGTTTTGTTGCCCCGGTGGCTGCTGGGTATGGAGACTTTGGATAAATATCAAATCCAGTAAAGCCAGAGTCGATCCTCGTGTCCTTATGGAGCAAATTCTACCGTCCCGACAGTCTGATCTGTTTCTCCTGTCAGTCTCCACCAAACCAAACCCCTTCATTTTATCCCTGACATTTTATCTCCATTACGTAAAGATTAATTATCCATTAAAAATAACACAGCTTGAATAAAGTAAGGTTAGTGTCATGACTTTATAAGGGATTTATTCATGGGTTGGTTCACAGAGACTCTAGAAATTAAGGGATTTTTCATGTCTTTTGTGCAGGTTTACAGGTTATTAATGAGTTATTAATGGAAAGTTCCTGTCTCCCTGAATTTTACATTAAATTAGAAAGTAAGGAGTCAAGATTAAGGGGAATTTAAGACATGAAAAATTCCTTAATTTCTAGATTCTCTGTGAACCAACCCATGAATAAATCCCTTATAAACTCATTATACTAACCTTACTTTATTCAAGCTGTGTTATTTTTAATGGATAATTAATCTTTATGTAGCCTAATGGAGAAATTAAGGACAGTTCAGGGATAAAGTTAAGGGGTTTGGTTTCGTAGTGGGCCTGCCAAAGCGTTGCTAGGATACAGTAAACTCTGCCGTGTTCGAGGCGTTGCTAGGAAACGGTAAACTGTGCTGCTGCTGGCCCGTGGACCAAAACACTGCCGGGATACAGTACGAAGCTGCTTCTAACGGAGATCCGACAGACAGGTGGGAGATAAGAAGTTTACTGTTCTATATATATATATATATTTATATACTGTTTCTATTTTAGAGCGACGTAGTTCGGCTGAGAGTCTAAATAACTGTGACACTTTGCCGGTTTTCCACCCAGAGTGTCGTGATGCACTGCCGTGTCACAGGCCTACAGCCACTAAACCAAACTCCTTCATTTTATCCCTCAAATGTCCTTAATTTCTCATTACATCAACATTAATTATCCATTAAAAATAACAGCTTTAAAAAACGTAAGATTAGTAGGCCTATCATGGGGTTTTAATGGATTTATTCATGGGTTTATTCACAGAGATAGTACAGTATAGGCCTACAGGGTCATTAAGGGGAAATTAATGGAAGAGTTCCCGTCGCCCTGAATTTTTCATTAAACTAGAAAGTAAGGAGTCAAGATTAAAGGGGAGTTTAAGGAGGTTTCGATGGGATCTCCTCCATGAATAACTCCCTTAATTATCATTATTATTTTTTTTTATTTTAGTAATTGAATTAAATAATGAATTTTGCATGAATTAAAGTGTGAATTAATGTAAATTCATGAAAATGTAAGGTTATTTTAAGGGATTACTGGTTCGTAGACGAAACAAACTCCAGACCTGGTGCAACGCGGTCTGCAGTAGCGTCTTTCTGCCACAAGGGGTCGCAGTTTCTTTAGTTAGAAATCAACATGGAGCCACATTTTGTGTCCTAACCTTGCAGGATTGATACATTCTCTACGAACCAGTAATCACTTAAAATAACCTTACATTTGTATTAATGTACATTAATTCACCCCTTATTTAATGCAAATCCCCTTAAAATGATTAAGGGAGTTGTTAATGGAGGATGCCCCATCAAAACACCATTAAACACCTTAATTTATGACTCTCTAATTTAATGTAAAATTCAGGGAGACAGGAACTTCCTATTAATAACTCATTAATAACCTTTTGTGTAAACCTGCACAAAAGACCTAGAAAATCCCTTAATTTCTAGAGTTTCTGTCAACTCATGAATAAATCCCTTATAAACCCATGATACTAACCTTACTGTTTTAAAGCTGTGTTATTTTTAATGGATAATTAATGTTTATGTAATGGATAAATTAAGGACATTTCAGGGATACAGTTAAAGGGGTTTGGTTTCATATTGATTTAAATGTAAATGTAATGTAGCTGCACCAGCTAACATGAAGCTAACAGCTAACACCAAAACTCCAAAAATAAATTGCATTTCAGTGAAGTGATTTCTCATGAAACAGATATTGCACAATATTTGAATATTTGTGAGTGTGATTAAAAGTTATACAAATAAACTTGGTTTCACTTGATATATTTATGTATTTATTTATAAAATAATGGATTTGGACCCCAAAAATGTCCATCCTGTCATTGACCCAATTGGTAGGAAATGTAAATACAGATGTGTGTCAAAGGTCTGGTGGTCTGGTGGTCTGGTGGTCTGCAGGATGGAGATCGTGTCGGTCTACAGCCGGCGGCGGGCGGAGTTCGGCCGGCAGTGCGTCTTCTCGGACCGGCCGGCCGAGCTGCTGGCGGACGTCCCGCCGGACCCGACGCTCGCTCAGCACTTCGTCCACAGAGACCCGAGTGACGTCGCCACGCAGTGCTCCCAAGAGATGTCCGAGCACGAGGTGAGCAGCACCCGGTCAGGTCAGACTAGACTAGACTAGACTAGACTCGATTAGATTAGATTAGACTAGGCTAGATTAGACTAGACTAGACTCGATTAGATTAGATTAGATTAGATTAGATTAGATTAGATTAGATTAGATTAGACTAGATTAGATTAGATTAGATTAGACTAGATAAAACTAAGATTAGACTAGACTAGACATGAACAGATTAGACTAGACTAGATTAGATTAGACTAGATAAAACTAATATTAGACTAGAATAGATTAGACTAGACTAAAATCAGACTAGATTAGATTAGACTAGACTCGACTCAATTAGATTAGACTAGATTAGATTAGACTAGATAAAACTAAGATTAGACTAGACTATATTAGACTAGACTAAGATTAGACTAGATTAGATTAGAGAAGACTATATTAGACTAAACTAAGATTAGACTAGATTAGATTAGAGTGGACTAGACTAGACTAGACTAGGTTAGGTTAGATTAGATTAGACTAGATTTGATTCGACTCGACTATACTAGATCAGAATAGATTGATCACTGATTGATTAGTCTAGATTAGACTAGATTAGGTTAGTCTAGATTAGATTATATTAGACTTGACTAGACTTGACTAGACTAGACTAGACTAGACTAGATTAGATTAGATTAGTTTAGACCAGACTAGATTAGACCAGATTAGATAAGACTAAGATTAGACTAGATTATATTCGACTAGACTAGATTAGACTAGGTTAGATTAGACAAGATTGATTAGACTAGATTAGATTAGACTAGACTAGAAAACACAAATAATTCTGATGCAGATGAGAAGTTTTGAACCGGGTCCAGGTCTCTGCTTGTGTTCTGAGTCCAGTCCGTCTTCTTCTTCTTCTTCTTCTGCAGGTGAATACAGAGCGCTTCGAGTCGGAAAGCCGCGGGATAAACCATGTGGAGGGGGGCTGGCCCAAAGACGTCAACCCCCAGGAGATGGAACAGACCATCCGCTTCAGGAAGAAGGTGGAGAAGGACGAGAACTACGTCAACAGCGTCCTGCAGCTGGGCAGCGTAAGATCCGGCTCACAAGAGGAAAACCCTTTCACTGTCACTTCTCTGCAGTCTGTCAGGTTCAACACACTCAGCAGTTATTTAGTGATGAAGTTTGGTGAAGCCACTTTCCCTCAACCTGCCTCGTCCGCTGGGCTTCTGCTGCAGTTAGTGATTTACTACGTTTCCCAGAATGCCTTTCAACAACCCCCTCGAGAAGGGACGCGATCTTGTTGCACTCAGTTGTGGGTCGTACGTGAAGTTAGCTTGATATTGGATATTATTACGTGAATATAAAGTTTCCATCTTCAATATCGCTACCTCTTCCCTCCTCCATCTCCCCCCCCCCCTCCCCCTCCCCCCCCTCCTCCTCCTCCTCCTCCTCCTCCTCCTCACCCCCCCCCCACCCCCCCCACCCCCCGCTGTAGATCATGGAGCATTGCATCAAACAGAACAACGCCATTGACATTTACCAGGAGTACTTTGAGGATGAGGAGGTGGTGGAGGAGGCGCAGGAGCAGCCGTCGGCCAAGACAATCAACGTTTTCAGGTGTCTGACCCCATAACCCCCCCCCCCACACACACACACACACACACACACACACACACTCACACACACACACACACACGTTTGCCTACGTTTCCTTCTTTCTGTTTCTTTACAGATACTGAACGATGCGAGTGTTAAACTTTTGTTTACATTTCAGAAAGTGACATGTGCTTTTGTGGCCTACTAGTGGCCTTATTATTATTACAGAATAATATACATGGGGATGATATCAACCTTTTATTGATTGATTGAGTCTCTTTATTTAGAGAGAGCTGAGAGCAAGAAAACATGCGGAACAAAAAATGAGCTTTAAGCTTTAAAGTCAGACTTGAAACAATAACTGGGATGAAAGATGTTAGAAATGAATGATTTCAAAGGCCGTTTCTAATCATTTAATCTATCTTCTTCTTCTACGTCTTCTTCTTCTTCTTCTATGTCTTCTTCTTCTTCTCATCATTATGGGTTTAAATGGAAAATGTTAGTGTCACATGGTTTAAATGCTGTTTCAGAGGCTTTTCCACCCTGACAAGAATACAATTATGGGGGAAACACTGAATACTTTAATTTCTCTCAAGTTTCTTTTGGCAAAAAAAGTCAAATTTGCAGAAAATATCAGTCCAGAGATATTAGCATTGGCCTTCATAAACCTGCAGGCTATTGGTTGAACCTTAACATGTACATCAGCATATCATTACAGCACCGATACAGACCTTCAGTTGGTTTTAACACTGTAGCTTAAATGTGGATATAGTCCTTAAAGCTGACCCCCTGTGTGTGTGTGTGTGTGTGTGTGTGCAGAGACCCTAACGAAGTGAAGCGCACAGTCACCGGTCTGTCCTGGCATCCGGACGGCAGCAGGAAGCTGGCGGCTGCTTACTCCTGCCTGGACTTCCAGAAAGCCTCCAAAGACATGAGCTCCGACTCCTACATCTGGGACATCGGTGAGAAACTCCCAAAACCTCCCAGCTGACCTCCAACCAGTCCACCAGAAACAAGAAAACAAGACTTAACCTCAATTATTTAACATTTTTATTCATGGCCAACATTAGGCTGTCATGTTGTGAGAAGGTGTGCAGTCTTATCTCATCTCATCTCATCTCATCTTATCTCATCTTATCTTATCTTATCTTATCTTATCTTATCTCATCTTATCTCATCTTATCTCATCTTATCTTATCTTATCTTATCTTATCTCATCTTATCTCATCTTATCTTATCTTATCTCATCTTATCTCATCTTATCTCATCTTATCTCATCTCATCTCATCTCATCTTATCTTATCTTATCTTATCTTATCTTATCTCATCTCATCTCATCTCATCTCATCTCATCTCATCTCATCTCATCTCATCTCATCTCATCTCATCTCATCTCATCTCATCTCATCTTATCTTATCTTATCTTACTACCACTGCTTTCTCTATTTTCGACTGCTGATAATGAAAAGTCAGTTTGTTTCCATAAGTACTGGATGAAGTAGCTGCTACTTTGAGCCAGTGGTGGAAAGTAACTAAGTACATTTACTCAAGTACTGTACTTAAGTACAATTTAGAGGTACTTGTCCTTTACTTGAGTATTTCCATTTTATGGTACTTTATACTTCTACTCCACTACATTTCAGAGGGAAATATTGTACTTTTTACTCCACTACATTTATTTGACAGCTTTAGTTACTAGTTACTTTGCAGATTTAGATTATTAATACAAATTATAAATCAACTAATAAATTATAATATATTTTTATAGGTTAAGCTACCCAGCAGTATATCAAGTAATTAAAATTAGCTCCACCTTTACCAGCTGCAACATTAAAGTGATGAACACATTAATGCATCAATAATTATAGTCCGATAACATGATATATATGATTCTGAAATGGGCCATTCTCCATAATGAGTACTTTTACTTTTGCTACTTTAAGTATATTTTGATGCTAATACTTTTGTACTTAAGTAACGTTTTGAATGCAGGACTTTTACTTGTAACAAAGTATTTTTACACTGTGGTATTTCTACTTTTACTTAAGTAAAAGATCTGGATATTTCTTCCACCGCTGCTTTTAGCAAACTGATGTTCAGCTGTCAAACACAAACCACCCGAACACAGAGGAACAAAACTCTACTTTCTCTGTTTCCACCCTGGTTGTTGTTGTTGTTGTTGTTGTTGTTGTAACCTGTCAGCTGCCTCTTCCCGTCTCTGTTGGCTTTGCTGGCCTCATGGCTGTGTGTGTTTCTTTTGTCAGAGAATCCCAATAAACCGGAGATGACGCTGAAGCCGGTGTCTCCGCTCGTCTGTCTGGACTACAACCCCAAAGACTCTCACACGCTGGTGGGAGGCTGCTACAACGGACAGATCGGTGGGTGCCGGTGCCACTTTGCCTTCATCTTATTCCCATGAACTGCCTTCCTGGACTCAGTAATGTTTTCCAGCTCATTATAAACTGCAGCAGAGTCTGTTTTGGCTCCAGTTTCCTCATTATAAAACTGAATACTCTTAAAAAGCATTTTCCTTTTGTAGAAGTCATAGAATTATGTGAGGGAGCATAGCTAGTCTGTTTATGTATAACTGTATACTACTACTACTACTACTAAATATTTGAGTGTGTGTGTGTGTGTGTGTGTGTGTGTGTGTGTGTGTGTGTGTGTCTGCAGCCTACTGGGACACCCGTAGAGGCAGCCAGCCGGTGGAGTTTTCCTCTGTGGAGCAGAGCCACCGAGACCCGGTCTACAAGATCATCTGGCTGCAGTCCAAGACCGGAACTGACACCTTCTCTGCTTCCACTGACGGACAGGTAGACAGACAGACAGGCAGACAGGCAGACAGGCAGACAGGCAGACAGGCAGACAGGCAGACAGGTAGACAGGCAGACAGGTAGACCGGCAGACAGGCAGACAGGTAGACAGGCAGACAGACAGTGTGATGTTTCATTCCTCACATTCACTTTTATTCGCTTTGGCAAGGAGGTTTTTTGTTTTTGTTTTTTCGTGTCTGTCAGAAGGATTTCTCAAAAACGTATGAAAAAATATTTCCATTAAATTTGGTGGACAGATCGGCTTTGAGTCAAGGAACTATTGATTAGATTTTGGTGGTGATCCAGATCTGGGATCTCCACTATTAGATGATCATTTTTTATCCATAATGATGAAACTAATGGAAATAGAGACTTGGTTCCAAATCTTAAGGAATCTTAATGTTTGCAGAGTGAAAAAATAAATTTAACTTCAAACTGGAAGTGACAGGAACGATGTGTTTGGGTGTAACAGCAAGTTGGAGACACTTTCCGTCTGCCTCCTAGTTTCTATCATATTTTCCTTCGCTGTATCTGATTATCATCTGCTGCAACGACCCCGTTTCCCCACGGGAATCATGCAAGGGTCTATGTGTAATTTCTTTACACTTCACCTCACCTCACCTCAGTTTTGCCTCATCCCGTCCCGTCCCGTCCCGTCCCGTCCTGCCCGTCTCGTCTCATAGTGATGAATGAAGCTCTGAACCGGTCTTGTCTTCAAGGTGCTGTGGTGGGACATCCGGAAGATGAGTGAGCCGACAGAGAGGCTGGTGTTGGACCCCAGCAAGGAGGGAAACCTGGACAACGCGTTAGGAGCCATCTCCCTGGAGTTTGAGCCGACCATGGTGAGTTTCCCCGGAGGTCCGGGTGTCGGAGCTGCATCCGGTTCCTTAGGATTACTTTCCATGTTTGTTATTGCCTTATGTTTTTTTTTGTGGTTCTGTGTCTTTAGCCGACCAAGTTCATGGTCGGGACAGAACAAGGTCTGGTCGTCTCCTGCAACCGAAAGGCCAAGACCCCAGCGGAGAAGATCGTGTGTACGTTTGACGGTCACCACGGCCCCGTTTACGCCCTGCAGAGGAACCCCTTCTTCCCCAAGAACTTCCTCACCGTGGGAGACTGGACGGCTCGCATCTGGTCTGAAGACATCAAGGAGTCCTCCATCATGTGGACCAAGTAGGCATCGTTTATCAGATCGGTGCTTCACCACCCAAACCTGAGTCACGTGTAAAGACAAGATAAATGAAACGCTTCTGCCACAACTTCTTCACCTCCTTCAGCCCATCACACACTACGAAGAAAACATGAAGTTTACTAACATCACATCTCAGGACCTTGAAAGATTCAAACAGTTATCTCCCACTGCCACTTGGGGCTTCCAAAGTACAAAGTTGTCTTGTTCAACTTTTGTTATTTATCAAGGTTTATACCATGGTCTGGGTGAATACTCGATTCTGATTGGCTGCAGGGTGTCCATTAATTCCTGATAATGGACACCTACTAAGTAGTTCCAGTGAAACTGTCTGTTCTCCGTTCTAAATTAATGCGCTGGCTACGTAGCATCAGCCTGTATCTAACATGAGTAACCATAGCAACAGGGACGCAGTCAAAGCCTCCGTTTACAATTTGTATGTTCGTGAAAATCTTGATATTGATTTGGGGACAATGACATTGGCTGATAGCTAGCTAGCCTTGTTGTTAAACATACTGTCAAATTATATTTACTGTTTGTTATTGACTCTGAATGTTGCTAGCATAACGTTAGCATAACGTTAGCATAACGTTAGCTTTCTGGCTCCTAGCTGAGCCAAAAGGTTCTATGAGCTGAGCGGACTAGAAATATCTCCTGCTGCCAAGTCCTATCTAAGGTTCGTCCTATTTACTGGAGCAGTGAACAACGTTTCCGTTGCATAAGAACCTTATGGGACGGTAATGATTGTTCCAGGTATTAGTCAAACCCTCAGGTGTTACCAGGGAAACTGAGTTATGGCTTGTGAAAAACTTTAGATTTTGATTACAAAACGCATTAAATATAAATTAATGGTCTTAATTTTTTTTTCTTTGGCAAGTGACCATGGTATAAGCAGGATAATGCCCTTCACGGTGTCCATTATCAGGAATTAATGGACGACTAATTCCTAGCCTCCCTGTCGTCCATTTATTCCTGATAATGGACACCTCGTCGGTTATTATCCCTTACGTAGAGCACAGCCGTCTTTGCAGATAACACCCCATTTTAAATCTGACATATTGCACATGGCCTGTTGTTTGCAGATACCAGATGTCGTACCTGACAGACGCCTGCTGGAGTCCGGTCAGGCCGTCCGTCTTCTTCACTGTCAAGATGGACGGCACTCTGGACGTATGGGACGTCCTGTTCAAGCAGAACGACCCCACGCTCAGCCTCAAAGTACCTTTCCCCGACCTCTGCACTACAAAAAAAAAAAAACATGAAATTGACTCATTGTCGCGTACGGAAACCGAGAACGGCCGTGCTTGCAATTTTTTTTTTAACGCCGTTATCTCCAGTTAATTATCTTGTGATCTCAAGAAAACGAGATAATCAACCTGTTGTCACGAGAAAACAAAATGTTGTTTCCTCTTATTACTTATAACTTTTATCAGAGATCCAGGAGTGCCATGCCAGCAACTACACATTTATGCCAGTTCTGAATCCTCCCCGACAGTCATGACAGTGATCTTGAAGGCTGAAATCAGCTGTGATCAAATGAACCAGACACTCATTTTCGAGTTCTCCATAATTATCCCGTGATCTCCAGAAAACAAAAGTCGTTTTCTTGTGATAAATTATCTCATTATCTCGAGAAATCTGCCTTTTGTTTTCTTGAGATCACGAGATAATTAACTTGTGATCTTGAGAAAACTTCATTAAAAAAAATAATTGCAAGCACAGCTGTTATGTGCCATAACTTAAATACTTTAAATCAGTGGTTTTAAGCAAACCGTGTGCCTCAGAGGCCCAGAAGACTCTCAGCCCTCCATGGCACACGGTTGAAAAAAAATGACATGAAACCAGTATTTTTTTGTTGTTGTTGTTGTTGTTGTTGTTGTTGTTAGGTGTGTGATGAGGCTCTCTACAGCCTTCGGGTGCAGGATAACGGGCGTTTCCTGGCCTGCGGCTCCCAGCAGGGCAACGCCACGCTGCTGGAGATCTGCCCCGGCCTGTCCACCCTGCAGAGGAACGAGAAGAGCCTGGTCGCTGCTGTAAGACCGGCTGGGACTCACCGCCTGCTTTTACTTTCACTGCTACATTCAGTGATGGAGATCAGATTTTGTAATGTAAAATTATGTCAGTGAACCTGCCTGAAGTGTTAGTAGACATTTGTATGATTACCGTAAACAAATGAGACCATCGCTGCCTCTACCGGTCTTTACTCTGCATCCTCCATGGTTTCTCCACCTGGTGGATCTGGAGGGAAATCTGCTGGATCGCTTTACGGCACAAAACAGGAAGAGGTTCTGTTCCTCCAGAGCAAACGGAGCTAAAGCTGAAAGAGTTTCTGGCAGCAGATGGTGGAAGGAGGGAAAGGAAGATGGAGAAATCACTTCCAACATGTTGATCCTCTTCAGGGAGGGGGAGGGGGTGGGCGGGAAGCAACGGGGCTGATGGGAAATGTAGTCTTAATGTGGAGAAACACTAGAACTAACTAATACTGCTGGAGTGAGATAGAGGAGAACAATTGTCTCCTCCATGCTCTCATTGATTTACGGTCATTAGACCAAGATAGCAACATTATTTGGACAATAATATATTGTTGGTTAATATTATATTATTATTGATTTGATGATATATGTGTGATCAGACTGTGCTGCAGATCGATTGACTGCGATGATGCAGAAGGTGTGCTTTGCCTCGGTCAGATGTTTGAGCGCGAGACGAAGCGAGAGAAGATCCTGGAGGCTCGTCAGCGGGAGATCCGTCTGAAGGAGCGAAGCCGGTCTGAGCAGAGCCGGGAGGACGAGTCCAACCGGGAGGCGGAGGGGGAGGAGCGCCCGGAGGAGCTGACGGCCCGGGCCGAGGCCGAGTTCTACAGCGTGGTGGAGTCCGAGGTCAGGAGGAGGGAGAAGGAGGAGGAGAAACACCGGGTGAGCGAGCGCACACTGGTGGACTAATCTATGGATCACGGGGTGTAGGTTCAGTAGATTATCTATCAAATGTAGTTAGAGATCTTTGTATGAGAAAACAAATGTGTCTCTTTGTTTTGGCTCATTAGATCATGAAGATAAGGACTTTAGGGTTTCTATTCAGGAGTCAAAGAAAGGAAAAAGCATTATTGCAGCTTCTATGCTAGATGGGAACATGACATGATCCACGCGCTGTGTTTTGTTTAACTGTTAGTTAATTACTCACAGTTTGATGATCCACGGTGGTTCGGGTGGTCCAGAGGTTTGACTGGTTCTGAGAACTGTTGGGTTAGGCTGTAAACTGCTTCGGCTGACTGTCGTGTCATAAACGAAACCAAAACCCCAAACAAACATTCCCCAAAATAAACAGGCCTTTTTTAAATAAATCAAAACCAGTGGGGAATAAACAAATTCACCAAACAAAACTAAGATTAAACCAAACAAAATAACCAAAAACACGCGGCGGTTGAAGACTGGATCTCCGTGGCGTCTTCCACAGTCCTTCAATTTCAGCTCACCTGCCTTAATTAAGAGGCTCCTGAGGTGTGAGGTCAGGTGATGCCGTACGCTTGGTTCACCAAAAACTACCGCTAGGTGCTGCCAAACTATTTACATTAAAATAATTGAAAACAATAGGAAATTATAAGAGCTTGCTAGAAATGGCTCTAACAAGCATTATGTAGAAAAACTTTGATTGAAATAAATAAATAAATACAGATATGTGACTGAAGACCCGCTCACCTCTCCTGCCACCAGGGGTTTAAAGGTATAAATTGTCTTTTCATTCCAGGAGAAAGGCGTCTGTGAAGAGAAAGAAGTGGAAGACGGAGCGGAGAAACCAGACGACATCACACACTGACAGGGAACAGATGTCTGCTTGGTGTCGGTGAGTCACAGACCTCATGGATAATACTGATATGATCACATTTGTTCTCCTCATCACACGGCAGAACAAAGGTTCCAGTGAAGCTGCAGCAGCGATTGATCCTGAAATACGAACATCAGCTTTAGAGGGAATTGAACTCGCAACCTCCGGCCTTCTGACTGATCACAGATCCTGTGCCACTGATTATATAACCTGTTATGATTCTGAGATGTGACCAAGTCAGCTTTGCTCGAGTCCCAAGTCAGTCTCAAGTCTCAAGTCAAGTCCCAAGTCTAAAATGTAGATTACCAAGTCAAGTCCACGTCATTAATGTCAAGTCTCAAGTCTAAACAAACGAATCAAGTTTGATTTCTATAATCAGTTTCAACTTCAATAAATTCAATCATTCCATACAAATTCAGAAAACAGAATTTAAATTCAGTCGTCTGCTGGAACAAATCATCAGTACAAGTCAGAGTCAAGTCCCAAGTCACCAGAACCCAAGTCTGTCTCAAGTCTTCTCTTCATGCATCAAGTCAAGTCTCAAGCAGTTGAAACTGACTTGAGTCCCCACATCTGTTATGATGACATCATGACGTGCTTTGATACTCTGAACATTCTGTGACAGTCTGTGATAAACTACCGATGGACGATATTTTGTGCCGATATTCAGTATCTTTACATTTTTCCATTTTCATGCCAAAATATGAGAAGAATTCAGTGTTTCCTGCTGAATTTTCTCCTCATCAGGATGGAAAAGTCTCTGAAACATTTAGAGCATCATGAGAAAATAAAACTCTCCACTGAAACCAGACTGATGAAATTCTGTTAGGGTTAGCTGCTCTTTAATATCCAATATAATATCCAAAACACATTATTGAACAATTAAACGAATACATAAACAGTGCGAAGGCAGCTGTGGTCAGGAGACACCAACATCAGTCTGACTTCCCTCTGACCTGCAGCATGTTGCTGCTTCTAAACATCATGTACAACGTTTTTACAGTAGCATCAAACATTAAACAAGAAATACTCACTTGAGGTTTAAGTTAATCTTTTATGACAAAATGTTTGGTCACAGTGCGATGCTGGTGAGAGAAACCACACCGCTGCACAGCCACAGCTGCCTGTTCATTTCCTCACTGACAAATACAAACTATGTCATGAATAACTGACTGTATGAACTTTACCTGAACAGTGTTTTTAGTGAGATAATATTATAAACTTTTAGATTCTTCAGACCATTCAGTTTTTATCTAGAAATGGAATTCCTGTCATGTTTCAGTCAATATTCAGTTCTCATATTCATTGTGGATTTATACTGTAATTGGACTGGTACTTTACAGAGTTGTTAGTTCTCCATCCATACATTCATACTTTTGTTTTTCTTCAAATCAGACTGAATAATTTAATATAATACCACACACACACACACACAAACACACACACACGCACAAACCTCTAGTTTAGAAAATATTCTTGTTCTAGTTTCTTTGGGGGGTTTTTGTCTTATTTTATTTTCACTGTCCCTCATTTCTAGTCCATTTATTCACTTTATCTGTTGTTTTAAATTCATGTACATTTTATTTTCCTTACTGGAAGCACATTGTACCCTTGCTTTTGAAAAGGGCCGTACAAATAAACGTTATGATGCCGATGATAATTATCATCATCAAATTTCTGTCCATGTCTTGTGTTTCCAGTCAGTCGACGGGTTTGGAGATCAGGATGTCTACAGGCTTTAAAACGTCTTTGAAAAGTCTTAATGATCTAAATTTAAGACCTTGAAAAGTGTTAAAATGTCTTAAATACAGTTTTTAGAGGTTTTAATGTTTTTTTCACATGTAATGACAGGCTTATTCTTTTAATTGTTTCATTTTGATGCAGCTCTAAAGATCATGTTCTCTCTGAGTCAATACAGTCTGGGGTTAAAACAATATGGGAAGCAGGTTTTGTTTTCATCAGCTTTAACAAACACAGTTGGATTTCATATCTTTGCTTACGCTGTCTACTCTGTAGTTTCATAAATCAGGTGTTTTCAATCAGAGAGAGATTGTTTTTGACAGATTTAGGTTTCTTTATCTTGGTTGTTAAATTGTTCTTAAATTTAATTCCAAGTAGCATTAAAAAGTCTTAAAAAGTCTTAAATACTGCTTTTTTAAACATGTCGAGTTGGCATTTAGAAATATGAGTAACATTGTGCACAATAAACAGACACAGACCGACACAACTCTTGAGTAAACAGCATTTTTGGAATACTGTGTTTTCCTCTGCACAGCTCATCATCAATTTGCAGCATTTA
Organism: Centroberyx affinis; assembly: GCF_046629955.1. Lineage (NCBI taxonomy): Eukaryota > Metazoa > Chordata > Actinopteri > Beryciformes > Berycidae > Centroberyx > Centroberyx affinis. The sequence goes on from NW_027280019.1 coordinate 18,677, forward strand.
AAAAGTCATTCTTTTACATTTTTACACATTAATGAAAACCAACTGATACAGAACATCAGTAGAAAACAGTTTTTAATGCTTCACACAAAGCTACAGACAGACAGATGTGTCACCAGATCAACTAACATGTGTCACTACAACATAACCTAACTCTCAGATGTTTCAAACAACCAATATATTTATATCAAATGACAAGACTGATCTGCGTGAGATGAAAACATCTTAACATCTGGGTAATCTTGCTACTTACTGCTCAGGAAAGACAAACAACAGAGGAACGCTTTATCATGAAACTGGTGGTTTTCCTTCTGATCCTCATCTCAGGTTTCTGGTACTGTGGGGATTTAACGGCAGCAAAATCCTCCTCATTTAATATTTAATCAGTCACTCTTAGCAATTCAGACAGGCCGTGTTTCCCTGATGGAAAACTTCATGAGGGTAAAACAAATTTAGAAATACCATTCTCACTTCCAACAAGGGAAGTGAATGTGAAAAAGAAAGTGTTTCAGTAGATTTCCGGTTGGGGCGGTTTTACTTAAGTGAAGCGGTTTGTGAAATCAGCGGCTGCTGCTCTCGGGACATTTGTGGCTTTTCAGATGCGGCATCTGCTTGAATCTCTTCCCACAGCTGCTGCACCTGTACGGTTTCTCCCCGGTGTGCACTCTGCTGTGTTTCTGCAGAGTTCCTTTTTCGCTGAAACTTTTCCCGCAGACGGAGCAGCCGAACGGTTTCTCCCCTGTGTGGAGTCTTGTGTGAGCGGTCAGCGTTCCCCTCCGACTGAAACTCTTCTCACACAGCGAGCAGCTGAAGGGTTTCTCTCCTGTGTGACTCCTCATGTGCGTTCCCACCGCTCCGCTCTGGCTGAACCTTTTATCGCACAGTGAGCAGCTGAAGGGTTTCTCCAACGTATGACTCCTCATGTGACTCTGCATATTTTCCCTCTGACTAAACGTTTTGCTGCAAACTGAACAACTGAAGGGTTTCTCTCCTGTGTGACTTCTTATGTGTGTCTGTAAATTTTGCTTTTGGCCAAATCTTTTACCACAAACCGCACAGGTGAAGGGTTTCTCTCCAGTGTGAGTTCTCATGTGTCTTTCAAAATCCACAATAGAACCGAATATTTTACCACAAACGTTGCAGGTCCTGTGAGACTGAAGGTGATGTTTCAAACTCTCTGTGGGCTCCAACTGTTTTCCACACAAACCACAATCTGCTGAATGGACATGAACATGCCGCACTAAAGAAGACTTTTTAGGAAAAACCTTTCCACACACTTCACAGCGAGGTCCAGATGGTGCTAAACCTGATTGAGGTTCTCTAGTCTCCTTCCATTCATCATCTCTGTCTTCAGCCTCAGGTTCAGAAGAGTCTGAAGTCTTGCCATCACTAGTTGGTTGTAAATGACTAGCTGGATCTAAGTTCCTGGCTGGTTCTGATACTCCACAGTCCTCTCCATCAGCTTCTGTTTTCATCTGTTCAGTTGAGCTGCTGGCTAGAGGCTCTGCCTCTCTGTTCTCCTCAGTTTGGCTTTGATGAAGCTGTGAGGACTGAGGTTTCTCTTCATCATCTTCACTCTTCACAGGGACAGGAGTGAACGGGAACTCGGTGATATCGGCCTCCTCCGGCCCTCCAAGCCGCTCTCCCTCCTGACCGGTCCGGAGTTCCTCCTGTTCCTCTTTAATGTGTGGGGGCTCTGGGTCCTCCTGGTCCAGACTGGGTCTCCAGTCCTGCTGCTCAGGGGGAACCTCTTCCTCTTCCTCTTCTTCACTGACCAGCAGCTGCTTGGTGAAAGCGTCTGGAGGGAAGAGCAAAAAAAATGTGAACAATTACCCTTAAATCTAAAATACAGTTATGCAGTTTGATTTTGGTCAAACATTTCAGAGCGTTTCAGTTCAGACTGAAACTCTACTTTGAATTAATGGACAACAGCTGGTCAGAAGATAAAGCCTCTTTGTCCTGTCATGGTCATCCATATGTAAATGTTATTTTGGCCACAATAATTATTACTTTTATTTGTATTGTATTGTATATACTATTTACATTTTACATTATTTTTTTTTTATTTTTCTACTTTTTACATTTTTCTTATTCTTATTTGTCTTTATGTTGATGTTGACACCTGCACCAAGAGAAATTCCTTGTACATTGTACTTGGCGGATAAACGTTTCTGATTATGATATGTGATATTTAAATTTCCTTTGGTTATAAATGCAATTCTAGCAGCTTTAGTAGTTTATGATTTATTTGCTGTACTGACTAGGCTCCAGTAGTGGTAAAGTTATTTCTTCATTCCTAGGTTTACATAGTAATTGTGTTTGAAAAATTACCTTTGTTGGATTGTTAATTATTGAAATTAGGAATTATGATGTCTAGATTAATATCCTTTATCCCCTTTTCTTCTGTTATCAGATAAACCAGTTTAAGCTATCCCATAATAAAAGATTGGACTGGAACTCCTGCCTTTGCTCATCTGTCCTAACAGACAAGCCACTGAGTTGGTGATGTTCCTGGAACCAGACTATCCTTAGATCAGTATTCCTTCAAGCTAAATATTCTTCATTTATCATGAATTAAAACAGGACTACAGGGATGAAGGCGTCTGTTAACGGCTCGCGCTGCTCCGCCTCTCGTCACGTCACTCATCACGTCACTCTGCAGCAGATCCGGTCGATTTAGTTGATTTTCTGGACTCGATCTATGATGCTTTTGTACTTTGCTTGAAGGATGTTTTGTTTGGTTTTACAAATTATAGTAAAGAATTAGAAAACGATTTTTTTCTGTGTAATCTCATCATATTGCCAAGTTTTATATCCATAAATGTAAAGTGTTAAAAAACTAGCAGAGTCCTACATCAGAACATTATGCAATAGAAAAGCTGTGAAAACCTTAATTTTGTGCTCCAGATTTAACATGTGTATGCTTTGCTTTGTTTGTAACCCGTGACGTTGTTTATTTGTATGTCTGTTATTCTTTGTCACTGTTCTGTTACTCCATTTATGCTTTTGGATAATTTTGTATATCTGATGCTGATGATGATGATAATAATAACAAAAAAATATATAGTTGATTTTCTAATCAGATTAAATGGCGACACCTTGCGGCAAAACTACGTCACTGCGGACAGTCCTGCTGGAAGCTGCTGATTGTTTGGTTTGTAATAAAATCAATATTCAGAGTCAGATGATGACGGTCTCTGGTTAGCAGGAGAATGAACAGCGAGCCTCGGCTTCATGTCGGGTTACTTTGCTGTAATCAGGCTGGATGGACATTAATAATTTATTAACAGCAGATATTGTGCTACAGTTCTGGGTATGACGTCACCTCTGCCCCGCTGCTTCATTATCAGTGTGAACCCACAGAGGAACCAGAGGAACCCGCTGCTGGATGCGGGTCTTGGTTTTACCGACCGGTCCTGCAGGACTTGATTTCGGAGCCGATGAGCAGCCTCCGGCGGCCCGCCTCCATCTGAACCAGCAGCTGCCGCTTCGGTCCGTTTCAGCCTTCCTGCCCGGGACTGAAGCACCGGACACCGCTCCGTTACCGGCTGTAACGACGCGTGTCGCCCGTTCACCGGCTGTCCGGTCCGCACTCAGACGCTTTCACACAAACCACAGTAAACAGGCGATTCAGATTAGCGGCTAGGCTAACGTTAGTGTTTTCGAAGATGACGTGATGACGTTGTCACGTCGCCTCCTGAACATCACGTCTCTTGACTGTATTTCCATTCGACAGTTCTTCTCCTTTTATTATTGGAAATAAGAAAAGTGATGTCATCTTAAAACACTATGATCATGTTTTAATTGCAAGACTGATTGTCATTACAATATTTATTTATTTATTTATCTACTTGTTCATCTATTCATGCTGAGATTCTTTTCTAATTTTTATGTATTTTTGTGTTATTCTAATGAATGTATTGGTGTGTGATTTGTTTATTTATAGTTATATTGGCCACGCAGTCAAGTCTGTTTATAGCCGATAGCTCTTCATCACAAGCATTATCCAAGTTTGTCTTGATTAATAAAAAATATATATTTATCAAGAAGCTGCTGACTAACGACATTTTTCATAACCAATTAGGTCAAAAACATAACTCGGTATATTCTGTCCATACAACAGAGCTGCAGATAAGAGAAGATCAGCAGCTCTTATTTGCTCATTAACTGATTGATTCGTTTTTGATTGATTTGTGAACTATCACTTCATGTTCCGAATTTGTTAATATTTCTTGGAAAGTATTTCACCAGCCAAGCGAAATTCATGAACAGGAAAACTGAAAAATCAGGGAAACAGCTCAGATTTAGTTAGTAACCGTTAGCAGTAAAAGGCTTTATCATCCCGTTAGAATGAATATTTTACTGTAGTTGTTCCTCATTTCGCTGGCACAGCTGTTGGTATGTGTTCTTTACATCATATTATTGGGATTTCCGGTCCTTTCATTTCAGAATAAAAGCGTAATTTGAAGAAATCCACAGTGCCCAAATACTGACTACAGAAACATTATTTTACACAAAAACAATAGATTAAGCAAAATACATCCACAATAAAGAATAATGAATGTTTTCATATGCTAATAATTTGTTGTAATCGTTTTGATAGAACTTGTACGCTTTTATTTTGAAGGCCGAACGCCCAAACAGGAAGTCTTAATATCGGTCATCGCGGTCACTTTATATGGTGTCACAACAAACGCAGTCCGGCGGAAGTAAACAGACAAAGTGAAGCCCGTCCGCTCGCGACGTTAGCGGGTTAGCGTGCTAGCGAATCGTTTCTCCGCCACAGTTTCTCCTTTTTGGGAGTTTTTGTCTGGAAATGGCGCGCGTGCAGAAGCTGAGGGTGTTCGTCAACCAGCGGCTGCACGCGGCGGTCGAGGAGATTTTCGGGGTTTTTGAAAAGACGATCGCGAAGTACGAACAGGAAGCCGCGCTGTCCCAGGAGGTGATCGCGCGCCAGCACGCGCTGCTGTGCGCGGTGCTCAAACCGCAGATGCAGCTGCCGACAGCAGGTTTGTAAAACTTCAAAGCTGCTCGACCGGTTACTTGTGCCACGTGTGTCTTTATTAAAAGCATTTAAAGAAAAGTTAGGTGAGGTTCGCTGTTGTTGTTCGTCTCCTCCGAGCAGCTGGACCTTCATGTTGCTTTAAGTCTCTTTGTTAGAGACCTGAGCACGCGCTGCTGTGCTTCACACAGTAGAAAAACACACTGGTTTAGAGTCTGAAATAGCAGCGAGGATGCAGAGAGACTTCAGTGTTTTTCTTTTGAACACCTGAAGAAAATGTCATTAAAAAGGTTCTGCGCCCTCTGAAGGGCTCTGAGGACCGGAAGAGCCTCAGAGTTTTCTTCTTATTCTGTGACGTTTCTACAAATCAAGCTGTGGCGCAAACAGCTGATTCATCACAAATTAATCAATATCACACAGAGGGAGTGCTGCTGGTATCCGGCACAACAGCACGAGCTCTGTGTGATATTGCTTTTATACAACAGTTGTATAAACAAAGCTATTCATCAAGTAATGGTAATTTGAGACAACAGATGATTTTTTGTCTGTTATTTGTTGCCAACAAAAACATTTCCTCAGGATTCACTACCAAGTGTTGCCAGGCAACAGGTGAACTGTTTCCTGACTGCAGGCTAGCTGCTGCTTTTTATGGAAGCCCGTTTCCGCCAGTGTGATGAAAAAAACGGTCTTGTAAGTCATTATAATGAGAAACTTTCTCAGAGTAATGCCTTAGTATCTTTGAGATACTAACTCACTATTTTGAGAAAGTTTCTCATTATAATGATTCAAGTTCAATAACTTTATTTGTCCCCGGTGGGGCAGTTGGTTATGCAGCAGTGGGACACATTTAGCACACATAAGACACAGGGCACATCAATACAGCAAGACCAAAGACATAAAAACACAATAAAAAAATACGTAGTTAATTAAAAGATACACGTTATGCTGATGATATAATAATGATTTTTTCATCATACTGGCGGAAATGGGCTTCCATAACTTTGAGGTTAGCACAGATGATTTTTATTTTCTTCCCAATCTTCCGCCTCGGCTGACTGTTCATACTTAAGGTCAAATGTCTCCATATCTGCGCTGTCGCTACTAGGTGTGAATGAAGGTGAGTTTAGTGTGGCCGTGTACTGGGAATATCTGGTAGCATTTGTTTGTTGCACAACACTGTATAGTCTGATAGCAGCTGCTCAGCTAACGTCAGATGACGTTGTCGTGATCCGCTTTGTATTTCTCCTCAGAAGCTCCAGCTTCCTGCACACAGACAGCTGTGTGAGCGCAGCCTGGTCAGGTCACATCAGAACAGCTGTGAGGCGGAGTGATACGTACAGCACAGCGTCCCACTGCTGTCATACTGTATATCAGCACTTATGGAATGCCTCTTGTCCAATCAAATTGCTCAACACAACCAACGTGTTATGCCGAATTCTGCATCCCCACCTCGCAACTTTATTTCTCTATGAACCAAATGGTTTTATCAGCATATATTTTTGTGCCATTCTGGCTCGACAGTGTAAATATAGTTTGGCATTTTTCCGCATTTAAAAACACCAATGAGTTCGCCCTCAGGAATATTGACAGATAAATTTCAGACCAATCGTATCAAGGAAAAGCTGCTTCTACTGAGTCTAATAAAACTAATATTGATGACTCTAAACGTTCATAAACTAGACGTCAGATCATTTCTCACCATTGATGAACATCCACAAAGAAGATTATATCGTTTTTAAACAGTACGTTGCCGTAGAAATCAGGTGGGGATGCAGAATTCAGCATAACACCGGAACTAACTGTTGTATAATAAGATTTACAGAGAATTTCTATGCGTTAACATAACAGGTGCAAAGAGGCTTTTTTTTCTGTCCAGCCATTGGACCGTTAGTGAATAACTTGGTTTTCTGATCTGGTGGTTTTGTTTTTCTTGTATCACAGCTGCTCCATTTGCAACATCACAGAAAAGACAAAAATTAAGTCAGGACACAAAGATGCATACATTCAACATATCATTACAATCACAAAAGACAATATTCAAGGCCCTTCAACATAATAACTTTAGGATTGACTGGTGTACAAAAGAGTCCTTCAGTCTAACCTGTTAAATCGTGGAACCTTATATCTCCGATTTGATGGGAACAATTTGTCTTCAGTGTTCAGGACGAGGTCGGGGTCAGAGATGTTGTTCCAGCCTTAATATGTTATAATGGAAGACTGATTCATAGAGTTTCTCAAGTGATTGGCCTACGATCTTTGAGCAGATTTTTATTTGATGGAGCAGTTTTGACTTCAAAGTAGTGGACTTTGAAGTGTGAGAAGACAAAGCAGAGGAAGATACGAAAAAGTGTGAATGTCACAAACATCTCACTGTTACTGTGAGGATGTGTATTTTAGATTTAATCTTAACTGTACACTTTTTTTTGTTTTTGTTTTTCTCCTCCTTCTAGACACTTTCACCAAGCAGCTGTCGGTCGGTAAAGAAGAGGTTCCCCCTGAGCAGCAGGACTGGAGCCCCGGTCTGGACCAGGAGGACCCAGAGCCCCCACACATTAAAGAGGAACAGGAGGAACTCTGGACCGGTCAGGAGGGAGAGCGGCTTCAAGGGCCGGAGGAGGCCGACATCATTAAGTTCACTTACGATCCTGTCGGTGCGGAAAGTCGAGATCCGGACCAGACCGAGCCTTCGCTCCTTCGCCAAACCCAGAACAGGGAGGGAGACCCATCTGTGGCCGGGACTTCAGCCCAGCAGATGAAACCAGAAGCCGATGGAGACTGCGGAGTGTCAGATCCAGACAGGAACTTAGATCCAGCTAGTCCTTTACAACCACCTAGCGATGTCCAGCTCCTCTCTTCACACTCTTCTGAAACTGAGACCGAAGACAGCGACGATTACGGCAAAAACTCCAGGGATCCTCAGTCCGGTCTGAACCCGCCGAGACCGAAGAAGAGGCGTAAAGCGGAGGGACAGAGCTTCAGCTGCAAAGTGTGCGGGAGGAGTTTCCAGGCCAAGGGGTTTCTGATGATGCACGTCAACGTCCACTCGCACGACCCGGAGTGCGTCTGCGGTTTGTGCGGCGAGCGCCTGGAGGCCGCGGAGAGCCTGAAGCTCCACCTCCAGACTCACAGGAGGAACCGGAGGAAGTGCGACATCTGCGCCCGGGACTTCCTGTCGCGCCAGTGCCTCGAAAACCACATGAGGACGCACACGGGGGAGCGGCCCTTCTGCTGCCACATCTGCTCCAAGCGGTTCCACCAGCGGTCCCACCTGGCCACGCACGTCAAGCTGCACACGGGGGAGAAACCGTATCGGTGCGCCGAGTGCGGGAAGTCCTTCATACAGCTGTCCAACAAGAGGAGGCACAAGTGTCGCCCCAGAGCGAACCGGGAACCTCGTCACTCACGGCAAGGAGAGACTATGCAGTGAAAGTGTGAAGGCCGCGGGGTTTACTTAAAGGAATAGTTCACCCAAAAAATTAAAAATCCTGTCATCATCTCCTCCCCCTCATGCCAAATGAAACTCAGGTGAAGTTTGTTAGTCCATATAACACACAGGGAGGCTGCAGCACAACTTGGTAGCAGCCTTCTCCAAAACAACTGAAGTCAATGGGGACCTGTTCTTTAGAGCTCCAAAACAAAAACAGACAAACAATCACACTGTGAATAGAAAGACCTAGACACCATTATTTGTTGCAGATCAATCAGCTGTAGTTCAGATTTGCACTAAATGATGGTGTTAATATACTGTAGGTCTTTGTGGAACTCTGAAGAACTGGTCCCCACTGACTTCAGTTGTTATGGAGAAGGCTGCTATGGAGTTGTGCTGCAGCCTCCCTGTGTGTTATATGGACAAACTTCACCTGAGTTTCACCTGCATGAGGGGGAGGAGATGAGGACAGGGTTTTTCATTTTTGGGGTGAACTATTCCTTTAATGCGGAAACGATTTGGCTCCAGACTCGGCAGTGTGAACAGACTTGCTGGTCGAAGGTTCGGAGGATTTTCTCTTCCTTTATGAAAAACACTAAACTCTAAATTCTCAGATTCCTTCTGTCGCTCTTTCACCGCTGCGGCTCTTTTGAGTTTTTGTCACCTCTGTTTCCGGTTTCCCTCGGTTACCGTTACCACTTTAACGCGGTGGAGTGTAAATAAATGGAACGATGGCAAAGCCGCAGAGAGTATGCACACATTTGTAAGTGGCGAAGTGTTCAACTGTTTCTGTTTCAGGTTTGTTCGACTGCGTTGTTGTTTGTACCTGAGTCTCTTGGTGGGATGGAAAGGCTTTTCAGTCAACATTTAGATCACTAAACTCTGTTAAAGGATCAGTCCGGTGTTTTTTAATGCATTTCTTACTGTCAACAAATCCTACGAAAATAACAAAATCAGCAATGAATTTGTTTTGCTAGCAAGTCTGGTCCATGTATCCGGGTCCCAATGCAGCCATAGAACTCCATTGTATTAAAAAATGATAAAATTTTTAAAAAAAAAAATCATCACGATGCACCGGGCCGGACGACTTTTTCCTCAAACAACTTAATAATCCGGCTGTAAACACGTTTTCCATCTCAGGAAAGTAGTTCCGTTGCACAGAAAATAGTCCCCCGGTGTAATGAAGAATTTGTTCCCCTTTGAATTTGATTTGGTAAAAACTACAACAGCCTGACTTTTCATGGTAACAGTTAGAGATTTTTAAAATGTAAACTATGTCTTTGTGAGCTGAATTTAAAGGTTTTTATCTTACAGTTGGAGCCAAAGACTTCTGGGTTGAAGGCTGAAAACGGAACGTGGGAAGACAGAAAGTAACGGGAGGAGAGCAAACACATTGTTGATGTTGTTATTTTCATAGGATTTGTTGACAATAAGTAATGTATTTAAAACACCGGCCTTATCCTTTAAAACCAGAACTGATGAAGTTTTCTTTACGGTGCTGTGGCAGCTTCTTTAAATTCCCTCTAGTACTGAAATATGCAGCTGTCCTTTGTGTTTTGAATTTGAATATTGTCTCCGTCTTTGTTGCTAAGCGCTCATGGCTGTTCCAGGTGTTTCTGCACTGCACTTCCCAGAGATCACCTGTCAATCAAACAGTGTGGGCGATACTGTGACGTCTTTTTTTCCTTGAAAAGGAAACTAGTGACTAACAGACTGATGAAACGTCTCACGTGTCACACAAAAGGCTGCAGAGGCTGTTCAGACAGTCGGTGTAAAGGCAACAAAGACATTTATTTATATGAAAATGTTGCAGATTATTTCTTCAAACTTTTCAAAACAGACAGAAGATGTTTCGTTGGATTAGTTCAGTTTGGTCTGAATCACGTCAGGCAGCAGAGGGAAGCTGAGCTGTTTAGTCAGAAAAGAAATTTTAAGTTTTATGGGAATATCACCAGCTAAATGCAGCTAGAACTTTGTGTCTGGTGAGTTAGTTTTCTTTTTTTTTTGTAATTTATTTTTTTATTGACATTCGGCATCAAATAAACATTTCACACATTCATGTTTGTCACAAATCCCACTTGTCAGAAAAACACACACAGAAAAGAAAAAAAGAAAAAACTATGTACAGTTAGGGAGTTATCTTTTCCTTACAACACAATCATCGATCCGTGAAAATAAAATCAGGCCTGTGGGGCGTTAGAGTCAACCAGCTTTCCCATCGAGAGGAAAACTGATCCAACCCATGATTAACGATTACGTTAATTTCTCCATATTGTGAACGTCCGTCCATTCATTCAAGGTCGGGCTCTCCTGCAACATCCATTTCCTGGTAAGAGCCTTTTTACCACCAGCAGTACATTCATTAAATATTTATCTTTTTTCAGCCAGTCTTGAGGTATATACCCAAAATATATGTTCTTACTCTCTAGGGGCATTTCATATTTAATAATATCTTGTAGGGCATCGTGTGTCTGTCTCCAATAGTCTTTGGTAACGGGGGCAATCCCAGAAAAGTGAGTTAGTTTTCTCTCCAGTTTTCTGTTCATCTGGAGCTTTATTCTGTAATAAACATCTAGCTAGCTGTTCAACAGAGATCTAATACAACCTGTTTGTGTTCCTTTGCTTTCTTGTGCTTTTTATTTGTGCTCATTAAGCTTTAGTAAAAGTAACTTTTCAAGGTCCCTCCTACCATTTATTTGTTTCTGGTTTTTTTACATATTGTAATGAAGTAATGCAGGTTAACCTCAAGTAGAATAAAGACTATTTTCTACAGCCAGTAGCACAGTATATCATCTTTGCAATGTTGCAAAGCATATACCTAGGCCTGTGTAACATTATTCATCAACACTGTTCATCAACACTGTTTTCATTTTAGCTTAATGATGCTGTTCAGACAAACACACAAACAAAAGAGAAAATTACAAATTGATTGATTGATTGCCTCTGGTTCGCTCTGCAAGGCCAGAGCCTGGATGATGTTTAAATAAAAAAGTAACAAACGTAAAATGTAGGGCTGCAACTAACGATTATTTTCATTGTCGATTAATCTGACGATTATTTTCTCGATTAATCGATTAGTTGTTTATCTATAAAATGTCAGAAAATGTTGAAAAATGTGGATCAGTGTTTCCCAAAGCCCAAGATGACGTCCTCAAATGTCTTGTTTTGTCCACAACCCAAAGATATTCAGTTTACTGTCATAGAGGAGGAAAAAAAACAGAAAATATTCACATTTAAGAAGCTGGAATCAGAGAATTTTGACTTATTTTTCTTAAAAAATTACTCAAACCGATTAATCGATTATCAAAATAGTTGGCGATTAATTTAATAGTTGACAACTAATCGATTAATCGATTAATCGTTGCAGCTCTAGTAAAATGAAAACTCCTAAAGTGTAGAAACATGTTGCACAAGATTTAACGTCTGACGTCGTCATGGCAACATGTGATGCCACAAACTGCCGTCCCATTCCTCATATTTATACCATGTCGAGTCTGGACTTTGGTTTAACCGATCCGGTGATTTGACTTCAGTTGTAGAATCTGCTGAGTGTGTTGACAGCCGTTTGGTCTCAGTTTGTGTTCTTGGTGCTTCACTGAATGCAAATGTAGCATGTGCAAAGAAATCCAAATAAATTTTGGTATACAGCACTAAATCTGAACTGTCATGTTTCTACTTTTTATTTTTGTGGAAAAAGTTACTTCAGTGTAGTTGTATGGTTTCTAAAATGAGGCTTGTGTAGTGTGTGTGTGTGTGTGTGTGTGTGTGTGTGTGTGTGTGTGTGTGTGTGTGTGTCTCAACCCTCCACATCTCCCACTGCAGAAGTCACTCTTCAGTCTCCCTGGTTTGGTTAAAGCTGCACTGGGCGACTTCACATGTTGGCGGCTCCAAGTGGCAGCGAGAGGTAACTGTCTGAATGTTGAGGACTTCATTACCCAGAAACCCTGTGTGGTGAGGCCAGTAAAGCGACCAGAGAGGAAAATATCTAACGTTGGTGAGTCCAGCTTTCTCTTCTGGATTTCCCTCTTCAGTCTGGATTGGTCTCTTCCTGTGTGAGGAGATTTCCCTTCAAACTGACAGCAGAATTTAATCTGGACAAACAGGGAGAATCTGAGTACTAGAGCAGCTTTAAAGTCAGTAAATGTAATCAAGCGAAATCACATCTAGACTCAAGCTGGGCAGAAGTCTTACCAGCTACAGAAATAAACTCAATTCAATAAGGAAATTCTTCCGATACACCAAGCAGCACCCATCTATAAAATTTCAACTTTTAATATTTCTTTACTTATCGAACATTCATACCTGGTAGAACGTGAACGTGACTTAAGACTTTTCACAAACGGTGAGAAGCTGCTCTTCCATTTTGCAGACATCCAATACACCAAGCAGCACTTATTATTTCTGTAGCATTTCAACTTTTATGAGTTATTCCCACAATCTTCTTCCACTAAAATACACTATGGAGTGCGATGAGGAGCAGCGGGGAGCAATGCTAAAGAGCCGTGTGGTGGATCATCTATAATTCCAAATTTACCAGAAGACACTAATGATCCTAAAGGGGCTTAGGTCATGTTCTACCAGGCAGCTGGAGAGCAACAGACTTGTAAAAACTGGATTGTCAGGATGCTGATGAAGCTAAACAAGATGTTTACCATCAGTTTTGAAGAAGTGACAGAGAAACCTGACTTTAATGTGTATACTGGACACTCATTTTGACGCTGAGTGTGTGTAAATGTAATCCAGTGAAATCACATCTACACAGAATCAGGATTCAAGACGCATCCCAACAAACATTTTGACGTTGAAGAGGTGAACTGGGTGAACATTGCAAAACCAAAATTAAAGTTGAGACTTTCTGTTATCAGTTCAAAATAGTTTCCAAAAGCTATTGAAATATATATATTTTTTTGCCGTGCTGTAATATTGTTTTAAGTTTTGTGCTTGAACTTGGTGTCCTGCTGCACGTCTCCGTCCATCTTCTCCTCCTCGCCTCAGATTCCGACTCTTCTTCTGTTCTTATCCTACTTGATGTGAGTGCGGCATTCGATACAGTCGATCATAATATTCTCCTAAACCGCCTAGCGAGCCACGTTGGCATCCGCGACTCTGCACTTTCCTGGCTAAATTCCTGCCTATCTAATAGAACGCATTGTGTCTCACATAAAAATACTATATCTGAATACTCTAAAGTTAACTTTGGCTCTGTACTGGGGCCTTTGCTTTTCTCCATTTACATGCTACCTCTTGGTGAAATTTTCCGCAGCTATGGTATTAAATTTCACTGTTACGCGGACGATACTCAGATTTACATACCAATTAGACCTGACGACCGTTCACAACTTACAAACATAGAATTATGCCTATTCGCTGTAACAAATTGGATGTCATAAAAGTTCTTGCGACTAAATGCCAACAAAACTGAGATGCTAGTTGTTGGCCCAAAAACCAAACTGCCTCTTGTTGCAGACCTTACTCTAAACTTTGGGGATTGCTTAATTACCCAGAGTCCCACAGTTAGAAACCTTGGCGTTACTTTCGACTCAGCTCTCTCACATTACTCCTATTTCAGCTTCTCTTCATTGGCTTCCGGTGAATTTTAGAATTTATTTTAAGATATTATTGATGACTTTTAAGGCCCGTTCTGGACTCGCACCCAAGTACATCTCAGATCTTCTGACATCATACGTGCCCGGTCGCAACCTGAGGTCCTCAGCCAAGGCTCTGCTAGCCATTCCACAATCTCGGCTAAGGACCAAGGGTGACCGGGCCTTTTCTGTTGGGGCCCCCGCTCTCTGGAACAACCTCCCTGAGATCAGACTGGCGAGCTCCTGATCCTCTTTTAAATCCATCTTAAAGACATATTTTTATAAGTGTGCTTTCTCAGGGCTTGTGGTGTGATTTCACTTTCACCTTTTAGATCACTTCTTAAATCCTATTATTATACAAAATCATTCCCTTGTTCCTTATTTTAATTATTTTATGTTTTATTTTACTTATTATATTCTTCCTCATATGTAGCTCTTTTGCTCCTATATTGCTTTCCCAATGTTGTATAACCTTTAAACTGTTTTAAAATAGTTTTTACTATTGTTGTCCACCATTTTTATTTTTTGTCTTGTGAAGCACTTTGTTTTGAAAGGTGCTATATAAATACAGTTTATTATTATTATTATTATTGTGTTTTTCGCTATGCTTGTGCTATATAATTTTGTTCACCATTGATTGTGTTTAGTTAGATCTAGCTCGACACATTCTCTGTAAAGTGCTCTGAGACATGCTTGTGATAAAGAGCTAAGATAAATAAACAAACTTGGAACTTGAAAGCTTGCTGGGATGTTGCTGCCGGGCGGGAAGGAGGCCGGTCAGCTGAGTGTGACTGCAAAAGCCAGAGGAAGGCCAGCGGGCTTTGCATGGGACGTCCCAGCAGGTCAGCGGGCTGCTATGTACTTACAATGTAGCAGGTCTGAGTTTGGCTTAAGACTTCTGCTGCATGTCATGCTGTCTCTTTCTCTACTCTGCCATGAATAATAAGACAAACGGCATTCAGGACTCGTTCACACCAGCGATGTTCTGATCGCTTTATTTATTATTGACCTTTGAACTCTATAAATAATGGCACCAAGAGTCTCAGTCCTCTAACAAGAGAACTGCAACTCCACCTACAGGAATCCGCCCCCCAAAACACAAGGGATTATGGGTAGAAGGAGACAGAAAACCTAGCAGAGCAAAACGAAGCCTGGACTGATGCTTCATACTCTTCATGTGTTCTTAAGTTACAGTGAAAATACAGCAGGTTATAAAAACTAGAAGGCACTGAGAGAACCAACCAACAACTACCGACCAGGCAGAGGCAACACTTCTGAGTCATGTGACTTTTGTTTACAAGCCCTGGCTGGCTTGTAATTGGTCAGTGTGAATCTAAACCAAACAAATACAAAACTCTCTGATTCAGACCAAAGAAAACCGACTGGAGGAGGATCACACCGTAAACTAATTTAGGGCTGCAACTAACGATTATCTTTATTGACGATTAATCTGTCGATTATTTTCTCGATTAATCGATTAGTTGTTTGGTCTATAAAATGTCAGAAAATGTTGAAAAATGTGGATCAGTGTTTCCCAAAGCCCAAGATGACGTCCTCAAATGTCTTGTTTTGTCCATAACCCAAAGATATTCAGTTTACTGTCATAGAGGAGGAAAGAAACCAGAAAATATTCACATTTAAGAAGCTGGAATCAGAGAATTTTGACTTATTTTTCATTAAAAATTACTCAAACCGATTATCAAAATAGTTGGCGATTAATTTAATAGTTGACAACTAATCGATTAATCGTTGCAGCTCTAAACTAATTTTAAAAAATAAATAATAAAATGTACATGGAGATGACTAACACTCCCTCTAAGATATCCAAATGTCCCTTTGAATATCCTTTGAATGCGATCATTCTTTATTCTTTATTCTTTATATAAAACTTTGTCCATCAGCTGTAGTTAAACCTAAAATTTAGCAGCAATCTCAGCAAAGAAAGACTGCAGTCTCGCCACCGTCGGACCGTTTCAGGTCCTTCCTCTTGCTCCGTTCCAGTTGGTGAGCTGGAACCTTCCAGTTTCCAGTTTCCAGTTTCCAGACCAGCGTGAACACACTGGAATAACACCACATCAGCGTTTGTTTGTGAACACGCTCACTTCCTGTGTCGGGGGCGATGGCGAGGTTTCTTTCTGGGCCCGGCTCTCTCCTCAGACCGGTTCTGCCCGTTCTGCTCGTTCGGCTCGTCGGTCCTGAAGGAGCTGGGGGAGTAACGGGGGAGGAGGGAGTAAGGAGGAGGAGTAGCAGGGGGATGACTCCGCCTCCTGTACGGGGCCAGGAGCGGGGGGGTGGGGAGCAAAGCCGGCAGCGGGAGGAGCCCGCCTTGGGGAGTCCGGAGACACGGCTGCTGCTGAGCTCCGGGGCGGTGGCGCTCATCGCTGTGCGACCTTCTGTACGGGAGCGGGGGGAGGGGGAGGAGCGGGAGGAGCAGGGGGGTGGGGAGTAAAGCGGGCGGCGGGAGGAGACACGGCCGGCGCTGAGCTCCGGGCCGGCGGCGCTCATCGCTGTGCGGCCGACTCTCCTCCCGAGGCTCGGAGCCGATGGGAAGCGAGGGCGGGCGCTCGGCGGCGCGGCCCCTCGCCGGCTCCTGCTCAGACTCGTCCGTCCCCTCGTTGCTCCTCCTCGGACCGGACCGCAGGTCTTCCAGGTAGTTCTGCCTCTCGATGCGGTGACCCCTCGAAGAGTCGAAGAGCTCCACGGCGGCCCGGGGGTCCAGCCCGTCCACGTCGATCAGGTACCTGCAGACCAGGTAGCCGGTGCGGTTGAGCCCGTGGGTGCAGTGGACTCCGATCAGCTTGTCGTTGTCGGCGTTGTCCCGGAGGAACCGGCGCACGGCCCGCTTGAAGCTCAGGATCGTGGCGTCGCTGGGAACGTGATGACCCTCTGTCGGGATTTTGACGTAAGACCAAAACTCCGGGACGTCCCATAGTTTGTAGTAGCGGGTGGTGAAGGTCAGGTCGATGATCAAACCCAGCTCATGGTTCTCTCTCTCCAAAGAGTCCAAAAGATCCCAGGGGCCGAAGGCGTCAGATTCCGGGACGCGGGAGTTCAAAGACTGTTTCAAGGGAACTTTGAAGGCGATGAAGCGCGTCCCTGGAACCCTCTTCCCCACAGCGCCGTACTCCAGCCATCTGTCCGGTATGCCCTTCTTCTTTTTTCTGTAAGGCATCTTAGCTGCTGTTGACTTTGCTGCTTTATCTAGCTGACAGCTGCAGGCCGGAGTCCGTTCAGCACCAATCTAGAGACACATGGGACAGCAACAGGTTTATTACAGGAACGCTACAGACAGTACTAAGCTGAAGGAAACAACACAAACATCATGGAATGTGGCTGAGCAAGCACTACTGTGGCACTGACATGATACTCTCCCGATCTCATACCAAACTCTTATTAAAAAACAGGAAGTTTAATATTTCCTCGCTTGCTGGCAAAAAGACACAAGTTACCTTGTAGTACACAACAGATTTTTTACGAATCAGTAGGATCCCCTCTTCAATTCGGCATACATCTGATCCACCAAGCAGCACTTGCTCGCATAACATTTTAACTTTTAGAGACGCTTCCCTGTTACTCCCACAGTCTTCAGGCAAAATACACCGCGGAGGGCGGAGCGAGCAGCGTGAACCAATTTCAAAACTTGAAACCTAACTAAAATAAAGTGCTGCTTGGTGGATCACCTGAATGCCGAATTCACCAGAAGGAACTAATGGTTTATAAAATGTCTTGAGTCATGTTCTAACAGCACGGACCTTGGCAGATAAGCAAGGAAACAGTAAACTGACTGATACGGCGTTCTCTCCATAAGCGAGAACGGCACGTATCGGGGTTAGCATTGTAGCATTTCCAACTGAGTTTGGTCAGCTAGGTTAGCTTGATTTCACAGCTAGCAAACTAACATAAGTAGATACAAACACAGAAGAAGAATGTAGGTTACAACTCTGATACTTAATGTTAAACGACATTTTTTAACTAGCTGAGTATCTGAGACCCCACAATAACGCGCATGCTTTCAATTATTTACAAGAGCTTAGTTACCTAGCAGTTAGCTTCCTTCGCGAACCACGTTACGTCTGTCGCATCTGGGTGACGTCACCCGCGCAAACTCCACGGCGTCACGACGCAAAGGTGCTGATCCCGGAACTCGCTTGCATTGTTTACATTCTCCCTCTTTGTTCGGGCGAAGATATCGTGAAAAATGTCCAAAAAACGAGCCAAAACGTCTGAAGTCCAGACGCTCAGAGCGGTGATCGACGAGCAGCTCACCGCGGCCGCAGACGAGATCTTCGGGCTGTTCAGGGAGCGGCGGCAGGCGCGCGGTGTGGCGGAGCTCAAGCTGCTGGTGGAGCGGCGGCTGGCCGCGGCGGTGCAGCACATCTTCACCGTGTTCGAGAGCAGCGGAGCGGCCGAGACGGAGGAGCCCGGTCCGGTCCAGCCTCTGAAACCGGGACCCGAACCGAGCAGGCGAGGTGGGTGACCGGACAGGTTCGGGAGCCTCACCGAGCCGCCGGTGAGGCCTAAAGGCCCGCAGGCTGCTGCCGCGTCCCTGATGTACTGATGCACTGTTTCTGTTGTTCATGTTTATGTTGCTTTCTTATTCTCTCATTCACAGTCAGTCTGTTAAAAGAACTATAGGATCAATATCCCCCCCCCCGCACCACACACACACACACACACACACACACACACACACACACATCTGACCCGTCACCAACCCCAATCTCAACACAACAGTTTTAACACAACACAGTTTTATTGCAGACATACAAAGGTGTTTAATTACTCATTAATTGGGAGTAACAGTGACGTCACGTTGCAGCTAGTGAGTTGGAAACGAAAGCTGTCTGAAGGCTTCGAGACTTTCCAGCCAGTAGAGTCGAAAAATGTTAATTAGCTGAAGCTTTGATCAATATAGGACACACCGGTGCCATCTGCTGGTCAGGACACACACACACACACACACACACACACACACACACAGCAGAGTGATGTGTAATAGGGCTGCAACTAACGATTATTTTCATTGTCAATTAATCTGTCGATTATTTTCTCGATTAATCGATTAGTAGTTTGGTCTATAAAATGTCAGAAAATGGTGAAAAATGTGGATCAGTGTTTCCCAAAGCCCAAGATGACGTCCTCAAATGTCTTGTTTTGTCCACAACCCAAAGATATTCAGTTTACTGTCATAGAGGAGGAAAGAAACCAGAAAATATTCACATTTAAGAAGCTGGAATCAGAGAATTTTGACTTATTTTTCTTAAAAAAATTACTCAAACCGATTAATCGATTATCAAAATAGTTGGCGATTAATTTAATGATTGACAACTAATCGATTAATCGTTGCAGCTCTAATGTGTAACATGCGGACTTGAAGCTAAGTGCATAATATTAATGCATACTTACCTCACATACCTCTTGTGTATAAAATAGCAGTGAACATACAGTGCAGATCTTCCTGCTCTCAGGCTTCTTATGCTTCTTCTCCTTTGAACCACAGAAATCAACTCGACAGACTCTTTCCCTCTAAAACTCTCTGTGAGGAAAGTGGATTAATTCCTTCATGATAGAAACTTGCAGTCTACGCGCATCTGACTCATTAAACCTGCAATAAACGATTTCAGACCATTTAACCAATCCTGAAGCTAATGTGTGCTATGTGGAGATTTTTTTGAGACGTAATGATATAAACTATTGTTTTCACCTCTTTTCTAAAACTTGTGTCAAAACCCGGCCCGGCTCGAAGCTCCTCCCCCTCCGTTCAGCAGCTTTTCCTTTTTTAAAACTAGCTTGTCTCCTCCCTCGCGGCGCTCTCCCCCTCCCATCCGTGAAAAAAAAATCTCGTAATGGCGTATCGATGAAGCGAGCGAGTAAACTTGTTAAACTAGTAAACTTGCTACTAGGACTGAACAATTAATCGAAATTTTATCTAAATCTCAATATGGCCTACTGCAGTTTTCAAATCTCAGGAGGCGCAATATTTGTTAAAAGGTGAAATGTGTCAAAATAGCATTTTAAAGTAAATATTGTGGTGCTGCAGAGATGTCCTGGCCTACACATCATATTCTACAGACTGAAGAAAACATCTTTGTTTGGTACAGATCCCCGCAAAAATCACACCATAATCATTTTAATACGTTTTTCAATGAAAATGAGAATAATGATGTAAAAATTATCATTCCCTCTAATATCGCAAATCATATCGCAATTGCAATATCAGTCAAAATAATCACAATTAGATATTTTTTCAAAATCGTTCAGCCCTAGTTGTGGTTTCTGTCGCCCTCTAGTGGTTGGAAAATCACTTAGTGCAGCTTTAATATCGTAATAGATTTTACATTTTTGGTGCAGCGTATTTTTGTTGACTGTTCAGAAACAGCAGTGATAGAATAGAGCTTACATTTTTTTGAGGGTATCAAATATAGTAAATGAGCAGATTTTGAAATTCGATCAAAATCGGGACAAATGACACCAGGAGAATACAATACAATACAACTTAATTAATCCCTGAAGGGCAATTTGATTTTGGGCACAAAACAACACAACACACACACACTCATAGACACATGGATATGAAATGATGATGATATGAAAACACCAGGAGATGCATGATAGCAGTGAGTGAAACTCTGTTGACTTTAACCCAAAGCTGTCAGCTCAGTCAGTCTGTGGATGTTGGCTGAAGCTTGTTCTTCTTCTACTGTAGAAGCT
Source organism: Centroberyx affinis (assembly GCF_046629955.1). Lineage (NCBI taxonomy): Eukaryota > Metazoa > Chordata > Actinopteri > Beryciformes > Berycidae > Centroberyx > Centroberyx affinis. Next base: position 39,399 of record NW_027280019.1, read on the forward strand.
GGATCCCCTCCTGCAGCTCTGACCCACAGACTGTAACCAGCTGCACTGAGTTTCTTCTGAAGGGTTTTGAAGCTGCAGATTGTGTTTGTTGACATTTTTTGGAGGCGGAGATTTTCAAAGAGAGGCAGAGGGCGGAGCCAAGGCGGAGGGGGCGGGGTTTGAGTCGTCTGCAGAGCCGCGGCTCCGCCTGCTATTGGCCCGTAATCGGCCTGTCAATCACTCAGAAAACAACTCCTGTTTTATCTGTTATATCTATGGAAGCCCATTTCCGCCAGTGTGATGAAAAAAGACCCTGTAAGTTATTATAATGAGAAATTTTCCCAAAATAATGAGAATTTTTCTCAAAATAATGAGTTAGCATCTCAAAATAATTTCATTATTTTGAGAAAGTTTCTCATTATTTTGAGAAAAATTTCTCATTATAATGACTTACTGGATCTATTTTTTTTTCATCACACTGGCGGAAATGGGCTTCCATATATATCTGTTAATGACAGTTATTTTGAAAATCTCCATAAGGACACACACCAGAAGAAGTGAAATTAGCTGCTGAGACCAAAACCTTTTGTGGAGAAAATCGACTTTATATTTTATCAGAAGTTGGTTTTGGTCTGTTGACTTCCTGGAGGTTTGGAGTCTTTCTGGAGGTTAGAGGAGCTGCTGCTTCTGAGCGACACTGAGCTTCACACCAACAAGCAACTGACGGACACACTGAGCTAAAGTCAGTCAGTAAAGACACTCAGAGAGACGCCGTCCCGCCTGCTGCTGCCGCACTTTCTGATGATCAACAGTTTTCAGCCACTAGTTAAAATATCGACGCCAGAGAGCAAAGTGGCTCCTGAACAAAAACACGAGCGTGATAAAATGGGTGACGTGAAGTGGGCGGAGCTTCCTCACCAAGCCGCTGCAGTGAGATCCAGATGTAAACATTGCAGCCTTGTAAAAACAAAAAAGACTTTCCAAACGTCTTAGGAGTAATAAATGATTCAACATAATCATTGGAGTCTAACAACACGCTTTCTGTTTGTGTGAAATTATAAATGTAAACAAATCCAGGTTGGAGGAGCAGAGTTCAGTCAGTGTTGGTTCCTCCTGAAGCCCCAGCAGAGCTTTTCCTCCAACATGGCCGCCGTTCTTCAGCAGGATATAGATCCGTTCTCTCTATTGGCAGCAACGTTAAGAAGCCAACTTCCTGTCTGTGATCAGTGATTTAGTGTTTCAGCAGATTATAACAGTTCAGCTGTTGTCACTGACAGATCTTTCAGTTTCTGTCACACGACTGAAACACTATAAAAAGAGATTTGGTCGAGGCTCACAAAATGCTAACTGGCTAACCAAGGCTAATGGTGATTTCTGTGCTGTTAGCATTTTGTGACCATTGGGCTTTTCTGCCCAGCTTCCATTAGCAGTGTTCAGTCTGAATCAGGCTGTCTTAACTACTGGGTTTCATTATTTTGGTTTTGAAATTGGTCTTAAAGGTCACATGGTGTGCAGCAGGACTCCTCTTCCTCTGTGGTGATAAAGGAGTTGGATGGTCTATCTAAACATGGTGAAAGTATCGAAACTAAATCCACACAATCCATATTAGTGCAGCGAGCCTCTAAACGAGCCGTTTGGACTTCCGTAACTTTGTGACGTCACAAAGGTTCGCTCATTATCATTTCTGTAAGAAATAATAGACTAACAAAGAGTTTTTTTCAAAGCGGTTGAGCGGTTGTCATTGTTTATTACCGGAGAGTTTTCCCTACCTGTAGCCACCGGGCCGCGGCGTCTCACGTTTCACTCTCCAAACGGTTAGCCGATCGGAACGGAGGGTCGTTAATATTAATGAGCCTTAAAGACACGGAGACAGAAACGGCCTGTTCTTGGTAAGGCTCAGAGAGATGCTGGAAAATGAACGTGGAGAAATGGATTGAGAGTGTTTTTGGTTCATGACACCACACACACAGCTTTGGATGGACAGAAAGACACAAAATAAAACTCTGGACAGAGGAGGTTATGGAGCTTTAAATTGTATTCCAAGTAACATTAAAAAGTTCTTAAAAATGCAAATACTCTTGTTGTTGCTATTGAGTCCCATATTAATGAAAGCAAATACAGACTCAAACACAGACAGACCATGTGTTTCCGCCTCCTGCTGGTCTGCTGTGGGACTGCTGTCTTTTGAAAAGCATTATGGGTCATCTGTCAAACACAACATCTGTTTGGTTTTTGATGAAACTTTAGGGGAATGACTCCTCACTGTGTTCTGCTGCTTGGCCTGAGGGGGGCGCTGTAGCTACATGAGCTTTAGGTTATTTTGACTTTCTTGAAAGCCGGTTTCCCTCTTAAAGAGTGCGATCCAATTCCAGTTCCCATATCTTTACTTAAGCATGATGGACTTGTCTGTCTCTTCTTCTGTGGTGTTCATACTAGTTAAGAACACATGAAGATACAGCTGAATATGAGCATCAGTCCAGACTTCATTTTGTTCTGCTAGGCTTCCCGTCTCCTCCTACCCATAATCCCTTGTGTTTCGGGGTGGTTTCCTGTAGTTGGAGTTGCAGTTCTCTTGTTAGAGACTCTTGCTGCCGTTACTTGGTGCCACCAGAGTTCAAAGGTCAGTTTTCACCTGGACAAACCAGCCAACTGAAGGAGGAAAATAAACCAGAACCTGCTGGCTGAATATTCCCCAAGTCGAGCTAAAATCAAGAGGAGACACACAAGCTTTTCCCACAACGATAAAATGATATAATCATGTTTATATGCAGTAATCGTGTCTTGTCTGATTATTCTCTCTTCAATTTCTATCTTCTGTTTTCCTCTGCAGCGCTGCGTCTGTCTGTCAGAAGCCTCGCCGATGGAAACCAGCAGAGCCACGATGCGGAAGACGGGCCGGAGGAGCCTCTTCCCGGCACCTCCGTGAGGGCGGAGGCCGAGGGGGGGGCGGCCTCTCCGGACGGTCCCGCCGCCGCCGAAGACGAAGACGACGAAAACGAGGAAGAAGCGGCTTCTCACTGCTGCAAAGTGTGCGGAAAGTCTTTTGACAGAAAAGGCTTTCTGATGAAGCACGTGGAGAAGCACTCCAAGGAGGCCGAGCGTCTCTGCGGTTTGTGCGGCGAGCGTTCGGACTCCGCCGACGGCCTGAGGCGCCACCTGCAAACCCACCGGGAATCCAGCAGGACCTGCGACATCTGCGGCAAGAAATTCCCTTCGATCCGAGCGCAGGAAACCCACCTGAGGCTTCACACCGGGGAGAAGCCCTTCAGCTGCCACGTCTGCGGCAAAGGCTTCAACCAGAAAGGAAACATGGTGACGCACATGAGGATCCACACGGCGGAGAAGCCGTACAAGTGCCGAGTCTGCCGCAAAGAGTTCAGCCACACCGGCTCTCTGGAGCGGCACATGAAGGCGCACGACGGCCAGACGCCGTTCAGCTGTAAGGTTTGCGGGAAAGGCTTCGCTAAGAGCACCGAGCTGCGGAGACACGGCAGGAGCCACGCGGCCGAGTCCAGAGACGAGACCCGGTCCGGGAGCGCGCGCGAGAAGCCGAGTCCGACTCCCTCTCACCGCTGTAAGGTCTGCGGAAACGCGTTTCACAACAAGGGAAACTTCGTGAGGCACGCCGAGACGCATCTGAACGACCCCGAGCATCGCTGCGGCGTGTGCGGAGAGCGGTCGGAGTCCGCGGACAGTTTGAAACTTCACGTCCAGAGCCACAGGGAGACGAGCCGGGTCTGCGACGTCTGCGGGGTCAGCTTCCGGGACATGGAGATCCACATGAGGATCCACACGGGCCAGAAACCGTTCAGCTGCAAAGACTGCGGGAAAGACTTTCCCAGGAAAGGCTCTCTGGAGAGACACATGAAGCTCCACGCCGGGGAGAGGCCGTACATCTGCGAATTTTGCGGTAAAACGTTCATTGAAAACACGGTTCTGAAAAGACACATCAAGAGCCACACGGGGGAGAAACCAAGAATATATTCCTGTGACGTCTGCGGCAAAAAGTTCACCATGAGTCAGCATTTGGACGTGCACAAGAGAATCCACACCGGGGAGAAACCGTACAGCTGCAGAGAATGCGGGAAAAACTTCCGGCAGATCGGCAACCTGGACTCCCACATGAGGATCCACACGGGCGAGAAGCCGTTCATCTGCAGCCTCTGCGGGAAAAGATTTCGCCAGAAAGTTTCGTTGGAGACGCACGAGAGGTTCCACAAGAAGGAGAAACCGTACGGCTGCCAGCTCTGCCAGAAAGGCTTCGTTCAGAAGATCGATCTGAAGAGACACATGTTGACGCACACGGGGGAGAAACCGTACAGCTGCAGGGTCTGCGGGAAAAGATACCAGGAGAAAAGATCCATGGATTCCCACATGAAAGTTCACACAGGAGAACGAGCCGGAAAAGATTCGATCGTAACGTCGAACCTGAAGCGGCATGAAGGCCTGCATGCGGACTTCATCCAGCTGTGAAGCAGATGAACTGTTGTGTGTCTGTGATTCATGTTTGTTACTAGCAGCTGCCGGGGGGGTCGTGAAACTAAATTTTCATATAAAGAAAAGTCTGTTTTCCTACTCCGAGTGACACACCACAGAGTGATTCAGCCTACAGCTCATGAAAGCTTTCACAGTGTAAACACCCGGGGTCAGATGTATAAATGATGCGTACGCCACTTTACACACAGAAATATGAATTTATAAAAGAAAGAACAAGGTGCTGTGAGAGCTCCAGGTTTCATAATGTGCTACAAGAAGTTATTTGGAGCTTTAGACCTGCAATCCTGAAGCTAATCATCATCGAGTATGATTGAGACATAATGATACAAACCAATATCCAGCTGTGTTGTTGTTTTCACCTCTTTCCTAAAGCTTGTTGTCAAAATTCTGACCGACTGGAAGCTCCTCCCCCTCCATTCAGCAGCTTTTCATTTTTTTAAAAACTAGCTCATCTCCTCCCTCGCTGTTTAAAAGCGCCGCTCTCCCCTTCCTGTCCCTGAAAAAAAAACCTCGTAATGGCGGAATCGATGAAGCGAGCGAGTTAAACCTGCTACCCGCCTCTTCACTTGTCATTGTGGGTCATGTGACCTTCAGCAGGAGAGAGATCTGTCACAGTGAGACTCAGTAGGTCCGGTTAGCTTAGCTGTTAGCGTGTTATGCACGGTGGTTTGAAATGTTTGTCCTTCGTAGGCCTCCGTAGTGCAGTGGAGGGAGGAGAGGCTTCACTGTGAGTTTATTTACAAACGTGTTTCAGGGTCTGTCGCCCTCTAGTGGTCAGAAAGTTTTGCTTATTGTCGCTTTAATGTTTTCAGTCCACAGTGTTAAGCTAGTAGCCTCTCAATAGAGTTTCATTTAGAGGTTGTTCTAATGAGAGTAAATAGATTTGCATATTGTCGCCCAAATCATACAGTATTGTGGAATAAGAAAAATGTGCATATTAGATGATAAATGACACCAACACGTGTTGTTATGGATAAAACATTCACGCAGATTTACGATGATCAAGATTTATAAAACAGAACAGATGCTTGCAAACAGCGTTTTATGAATCTGACAAAAGGAACTTAAGGAACATAAACAGATTTTTTAGTCCTGAATCTACAGACTTTTATACATCTGGCCCCCGCGGTCTGCTCACTCTGTCCTGGGATACAGGATACAGGAAGTGATGCGTTTCACATTTCCTGTTTGTTCATAATAAACGGAAGAAGAAGAACTGGGTAGTTAGCGTGAGCAGCGAGAGAAGAGAAACAGGAAAGACAAAGAATACAGCAGAGAGGGAAACAAAAATCTGATTTCGAGGATTACCACTTTAATTATGAACAGGCTTTGTCTGGTTAAATTAATCTTTTATTAGGTGATTATGTTTTTTTTATTGTTTTGTTTTTTTAGAACAATACAGCAAATCAAAGCCAGCTGTGCAGGTGAGATTAAAAAACCTCCTGAGGGGCTCATGGTGTTTCCCACCTAAATAAACAGTATGTACAACATTAGTAACAAAACAAGTAAATTATAAAATAAATGTTGATAAATAAAACAAGATAGAAGATAATAGAGGGAAAAAAATGATAAGATTATGTTCCAGTTCAGGCAGGAAAATTCATAAATGACAGAGATTTGGTTCAGTCAGACACGACTCATCACCCCGGACCGTCTCGACCCCCCAAACCTCCTGTCAATCAAACTCTGCTTATTAGAGAGCGACAGTCAAATTGTGGCAGACTGATACTCTGCATATCTGTCAGTAATAATAACTCCACATGTCGTATTTTTAAGATTGGTTCAGATTCCCCTCTTCACCTAAAGGAAGAGGAAGAGGGGGATGTGGATGTTTTTGCTCCGGTCTTCGTCATGAACACACAGCTCACACACACCTGGAGAGAAAAACATAAACACACACACCTGGAGAGAAAAACATAAACACACACACCTGGAGAGAAAAACACAAACACACACACCTGGAGAGAAAAACATAAACACACACACCTGGTCAGAGGCGGTTTGGAGAGAAGTAACTCGGCACACTGCTTTCCCCCGAGACAGACTGTGGAGATTATTAAGGATCTGTAATATTGGTGATATTATTAGCGGATATTGTCTGATGTGTAAAACAACGAGTTTGTGACTTCTACAAATCTTGAAAAGTATGCAATTTTAAAATGCAAAACGTGTTTAATACCCTGAGCACAGATGACAGATCGCTGTGTGAGATTTTACCGGACGTCTGCAGGAAAAGAAAAACCGCAGCGGACACAGAGGACAGAAACGTGTTAAAGGTTATTTAAGGAGTTAAAGGTAATTTTGTCATGTGTGTGTGTCTGGGGGGGCTGTTTTCCTCTGTTAATGTAAGAAATAGTTATGATAATAAAAACATTTGATATCGATTATTTGTATTGCTGTTGTCATTATTTTTCCATAGAAGAACCTCGTGTTCAAGAAGTTTCTGAGGTTTAAATTCAGTAAAGCTGCGATCCTCCAGCTCTGATGACGACAAACTGACATGAGAGTGAAACTATGGAGCCGGTCTGGGGTCACATGAGAGGAAAAAACCTCTTTGTGTAAATCCATGTGAACAGATTTGTAAACTGCTCGTCTCAATGTTGGTTTTCGGGTGAAAAGCACAATAAATGCAAAATTACACATAAAAACTGAAACTCCAAAAACACAAAGCTACATCAATTTAACTAATTTCAGTATCGTTAGATCTGCCGTTAAATCCAGATCACATTGAACTGACTTGGTGGGTGTGATGTGGTCACCGAGGTCCAAGCAGGCAGGTCCATCCACTGAAGAACAGAACAGTGCATGTACCGTGCGCACGGATTTACACATCGAGTTTTTTTTCTACCATGTGACCCCAGAGCGGCTCTGTATGATCCTGATCTGGTGTAAAGTCTCTTCTGTCTCAGGAAACTCTCTAAGCTCCAGGTTGACAGGAGCCTGATGACAATGATTTATCGATCTGTTATTGAGTCTGGGCTCACTTTCTCCTTTATCGATCTCTCAAGGTAAAACACAGTAATGTGCTCGATAAGGTGGTTCATGTCTGCAGCTAAATAAACTGCAGGATCTTTACAACAAACAGTTCTGTAAGATTGTTCCTTCACATCAGCAGCTTCAGGTTCTGGTCTGGTTCCTCCTCAGACTTCCAGCTAAAACCAACAGATACAAACCAAGGTTATAGTTTTGCATTTTTCATTAGTTTTTATTTTTATTTCGTTTTGACGTTTTGTTTTGTTTGTTTTGTTTTCAATTTCAGTTTAGTTTTAATTAGTTTTTAAAGCGGGTTTGCTACTTTTTATTTTTTGAAAATGTTTAGTTTTAGTTTAGTTTTTATTAGTTTCAGTGTTGTTTTTAGTCTTTTTGGGGTATTTGTCAGGGGCGAGATTCAAAAATTCAAAACACCAGGCTTATGTATGAAATAAATTGACAAAGACGAAAACGACATTTTCTCTATAATATAATATAATATAAACAATCCAAAGTCACCTGAAAGGGAAGATCCGGGAGGCTAAAGAGAAGTACAGGAGGAAGCTGGAGCAGAAACTCCAGCAGAACAACATGAGAGAGGTCTGGAGCGGCATGAAGACCATCACTGGGTTCAGGCCGACTGGCGGCAGAGGGGCTGAGGGCGGCTCGGACAGAGCCAACGAACTTAATCTGTTCTTCAACAGATTTGACACAGTGACCCCTGCCCAGCCCCCCCTTGACTCATCTGTCGTCTGCCTCCAACCAACATCTACTCAATCGCCCCCCCCTCCCCCCTCCCCCCTCCTACAGCCCCCCATCCTCCACTGAGGGTCCCACTTCCCCCCCCTCTGGCTCCCAGACTGACTGCCCTCTCCAACCTGACAACTCCACCCCTCCCCCTCCCCTACCTGTAACCTCTACAGTGTGCTTCACAGCTGACCATGTAAGAAGACAGCTGATGAGACTCCACTCAAGCAAGGCTGCAGGCCCTGATGGTGTCAGCCCCAGGGTGCTCAAAGCCTGTGCCCCCCAGCTATGTGGAGTACTTCACCATGTCTTCAACATGAGCCTGAGTCTTCAAAGGGTCCCCGTGCTGTGGAAGACGTCCTGCCTCGTTCCTGTGCCGAAGACGCCGCGTCCTGCTGGCTCCAAGGACTACAGACCGGTGGCATTGACCTCCCACATCATGAAGACCCTGGAGAGACTTGTCCTGGAACAGCTCCGACCCATGGTCAAGCCACTCTTGGACCCCCTCCAGTTCGCCTACCAGCCCCGACTTGGAGTTGAGGACGCCGTCATCTACCTGCTAAACCGCGTCTACGCCCACCTGGACAAACCGGCGAGCACGGTGAGGGTCATGTTTTTTGACTTCTCCAGTGCTTTCAACACCATCCGGCCGGCTCTACTGGGTGAGAAGCTGACAGCGATGCAGGTGGATGCCCCCCCTCGTGTCCTGGATTGTCAACTACCTGACTGGCAGACCGCAGTATGTGCGCTTGCAACACTGTGTGTCAGACAGAGTGGTCAGCAACACTGGGGCTCCGCAGGGGACAGTCCTATCTCCCTTCCTCTTCACCCTCTACACCACGGACTTCAACTACAACACAGAGTCCTGCCATCTTCAGAAGTTCTCTGATGACTCTGCTATAGTTGGATGTATCAGCAAGGGTGAGGAGGCTGAGTATAGGGCTGTGGTGGGAAACTTTGTCACATGGTGTGAGCAGAACCATCTGCAGCTCAACGTGGCAAAGACAAAGGAGCTGGTTGTGGATCTGAGGAGGGCCAAGACACCGGTGACCCCTGTTTCCATCGAGGGGGTCAGTGTGGACACTGTGGAGGACTACAAGTACCTGGGAGTGTACATTGACCATAAACTGAACTGGGCTAAGAACACTGAAGCTCTCTACAAGAAGGGCCAGAGCCGTCTCTACTTTCTGAGGAGGCTGAGGTCCTTCAACATGCCGGACAATGCTGAGGATGTTTTATGAGTCTGTGGTGGCCAGTGCTCTCCTGTTTGCTGTGGTGTGCTGGGGCAGCAGGTCGAGGGCAGCAGACGCCAACAGACTCAACAAACTGATCCGCAAGGCCAGTGACGTTGTGGGGGTGGAGCTGGACTCTCTGGTGGCAGTGTCACAGAGGAGGATGCTGTCCAAGTTACATGGCATCTTGGACAATGTCTCCCACCCGCTCCATGACTTGCTGGTCAAGCACAGGAGCACATTCAGTGCAAGACTCATTCCACCGAGATGCAACACAGAGCGCCACAGGAACTCATTCCTGCCTGTGGCCATCAAACTTTACAACTCCTCCCTCAGAGTGTCAGACTCTCTGAGTCAGTAGACTGGCTCTTGAACTTATTTCATCCTGTCAGCAGTTATAACCCATAACTTATAACTTATATCTAACTGTGCAATACCAATTTTTTTGTGTGCAATAATTCAACTGCAATAATTCAACTGTGCAATACTTATTAATTATTTAATTATTTACACTGGTGTATGTATATATTGGAGTATGATGCATATTGTACAGAATTCTTATTTCTCTTATTTCTATATTATTATTATTATTTTTATTCTCATTGTTATATATTGTAGTATAATGCACATATTTTACATATTTCTTACTTTCGTATTTCTATTTTTCTTATAATTTCTTATAATTTCTCTACGCTTGTATATATTCACTTCTACAATGTGAGCAGCTGCAATGTAACCCAATTTCCCCTCGGGGATCAATAAAGTATTTCTGATTTCTGATTTCTGATTCTGATTTAGTTTATTTTAGTTAGTTTTGTAAACACACAATACAGTTTCAGTTAGTTATGGTTTTTTTGTAAAGCCTCGTTTTTATTTTTATTTCAGTTAACGAAAATGTTTTTTCACACCTAGTTTTCGTTATTTCGTGAGTTTTCGTTAACGATAAAAACCTCGATACAAACTCTCCTTCATCCCCTCTGCCTTCTCCTCCTAAACTCTAGGAGGGAAAGCTAGTTATTTGCATAATGTTGTATCTTTTTAATTGACTGAGTATTTTTACTGTGTATTTATGTCTTTTGGTCTAGTGTTGTGTTTATGTGCCCTGTGTGTTTATGTGTGTTTGTGTGTGTTTATGTGTGTTTATGTATGTTTATGTGTGTTTGTGTGTGTTTATGTGTGTTTATGTATGTTTATGTATGTTTATGTGTGTTTGTGTGAGTTTATGTGTGTTTATGTGTGTTTATGTGTGTTTATGTGTGTTTATGTGTGTGCCCCACTGCTGCAGAACCAATTTTCCCACCGGGGACAAATAAAGTTATTGAACTTGAACTATTTGGTTTTCTATTTGGTTCATTTAGGTTCACATAGGTTCACTCGTCCAATCACAAGCCAACCAGGACTTGTAAACAAAAGTCACATGACTCACAAGCATTGTGACATCATTGGACAGCGTTTTTCGAGATTCAAAACAAATCTTCCTCAGCATGATGGACCTGTCTGTCTCTTCTTCTGTGGTGTCAAATGACGTGATGTTTGGTGCTGCCCTTGCTCTATAAATGTTCAACATGTTGCCGTTTCACCGTTTTGAGTTTCTTGAAAGCCGGTTTAGAGCCAAACTCCAAACACAAAACAAAACAGATCTCAATCCCTCAGTCTTCAGCTCAGCATGATGGACCCGTGTCTCTTCTTCTGTGGTGTTCGTACCAGTAACCTGAATATGAGCATCACTCCAGACTTCATTTTGTTCCGCTAGCCTTTCCAAGCTTGAGGAACCTGCATCCGTCACATTCTACCCATAATCCCTTGTGTTTCGGGGTGGTTTCCTGTAGTTGCAGTTCTCTTGCTGGAGGACTTTGGTGCCACCAGAGGTCAAAGGTCATCGTTCTCAGGTTCTAGGTAAACTTTTATTCTATTTCTTATCAAAGTAGTGGGAAATCTTCCAGCCAACTGTATTTGGATTTAACTGTGATTATAAATTGACTTGCCTGTGTAGATCCAGGCTAGAACACACACACACACACACACAGAGAGAGAGAGAGAGAGAGAGAGAGAGAGAGAGAGAGAGAGAGAGAGAGAGAGAGAGAGCGAGCTCCTAATTATTCATCTTCTCGTGCCCCTCCAGGCCGGCAGGAGGCGCGCTCTGCTCTTTCCGCTTCACTCAACAAACACGAACCACGTTGATCCGGAAGTCAGCGGCTCTATTTACTTTCCCGCTTGCTGCCTGTGTTTGTTTGGCGGAAGGCTAAAGTGCGCAGAAAAGGAGTAAAATGTGCGCCGTGCAGCTGCTGAGGGTGTCTGTACAGGAGCGGATCAGCGCCGCTGCTGAAGACTTTCTGCTGCTGGTGGAAAAAGGAAAAGAAACGGCTGAAATCCCGGAGCTGAGAGCGCTGCTCACCGAGCGGCTAACGGCGGCTGCGGAGGAGATTTTCGGGCTGTTTGAGAAAACCGTGGCGGAGTACGAAGACAAAGTTCACCGGTCAGAGCAGGAGATCCGCCGCCAGAGGAAGCTGCTCGATGTCGTGTTGAACCCCGAAGTGAAGCTGCACAGAGCAGGTTAGTCAGTCCGGACCGTAGCTAGGAGCAGCGTCAAGCTAGCCACAATAAGAAGGGGTGACTTCCGGTCACAGCTTTCAAAATAGAACCCTACCGACGAAAATATGTTGCAACGTTTTTTGAGTAATACATATCACAGTGAAAATAAAGAATGTTAAAAGAAGAATTTGCAGTATATGAAAGTGAAATTCAGGATTCTTCAAAAGGGGAAACGTTGCTGTTGTGTACATCTTGATGCTTCAACAGTGGCATATTTTATGCTTTTATTTTGAAGGCGAATTTGACACTTCCGGTATTATTCTTGCTAAGTCTGGGTTTTTTGGCGCGGCTGTGACATGTCAGCTGGCCCAGTGGTTCTCAGCCCGTGGAGTTACACCTAATGCTGGGCGATAATTCAATATTATCGTTTATCGTCTTTCAGTGGAATCATATCGTGATGATATGAAGATATTTTAATATCGTGACACATATTTCTGCCTAAATTGATGATGATATGCAAATTTTACTTAAAAACTCTGATAAAATGAGGTATGGTAGGAATATTATTTGAATATTTCGGTTTTGTTTGACACCACACCTAACATCACCATTCGGTTCAATGAGATGAACATTAATTTGATTATTTAACCTGATTTTGCATACATGAACCATATCGTGATATATATTGATATCTAGAAAAATCCTTATGATTATTGTGATATTGATTTCAACCATATCGCCCAGCCCTACGTTAGCTCACCTGGTCTGCATACAGACCATCTATCGGCTCTTCTTCTTCTTCTGGCTCTTCACTTTGTTTTGATTTTGAGAAACTCAAAACGCCGGCTGCACCTTTAAATAAACGGCTGCTGTTTGTTGGAGCTGCAGCTCTTCCACCTCCAGGCCGTGAGAAACAGGTTTGATAGGTTTGATCCCAACAACTGGACTCCAGCCAGGGTTACAAAACATTAGTGTGACTTTTCTTCTTCTTCACTGGGAGCAACAAGCTTCACAGCTCTGCAAGCGAAGAAGAAGAAACGTCACACAGGGTCACTTGTGCGCGAAGAAACTATAGAAAGAAGAAACTACTTCATGCAGCTTCTTAAAATGTCTGGAAAAATCTTAAATTGAACAATCTGAATTTAAGGCCTTAAAAAGTATTACAATTGTGTATTTAAGTCCTTATAGGTCTCATTTTCTTCACGGCTTCATGTTTTAATTCAGTTTCATTGGGGAAGGAAGACGGATGCCAAGATGTGAATGGGACCGGCAGTCGTGTTGCTTTTATTTTTTTTTATTTTCATGTTGGTCACAGTGAGACTTTCAGATCCAACACAACACGCCCAACATGTTCTGTTTCATTACATCTGCAGTTTGACTTCATTTCCTATCTGCCTTTTTGTTCTTATTCTGCTCATTTATAGTTTCACAACTTTCATTAAGCGATGTTCAGTCAGAAAGTAAACTGGGTTTTTTCAGCTAGTTTCTTTGTTTTGGTTTTTAAATTGGTCTTAAATTCAATTCCAGGATGCAATAAAAAAAGTTTTAAGAAGTCTTCAATTTGTCTGCACCATTCAATCTGCACCATTTATCTCTATGGGCTTAACCTTTGTAAAATGATTAGTAATATTTAGTAGTATTTTACTCATTTGTGTAGATTCAAGGTCTATATGTTGTTATGGTGTATATATACCTGAGTGTTCACTATGTGTCCCCAGAGCCCCTCCAGCACTCTGACCAGAAAGGAAAAGACGGACCTGGAGTCTCCTCGCCGCAGCAGAAGGAAACAGAAGCTGAAGGGACAGACGGTGAAGTGTCAGAACCAGCCAGCGATGCAGAACCAGCAGAACCAGCAGAACCAGCAGAGCCTCAGCCGGTCTCTCCGGGCAGCTCAGTGGCTCCGAGCGCCGACGACCCGGACAGCGACTGGAGCGACTCCAGAGGACAGCGAGCCGGCTCCGGGACGCCGAGATCCAAGAGGGCGAAGGGACGAAGACGACTCGTCAGAAACAAACGGAGGAGATCCGCTCCGGCCGAGTCTCACTGGTGTAAGGTCTGTGGAAAGTCTCTGCAGGGGAAAGGCTTCCTGTTGAAGCACGTGCTGCAGGCCTGCTCCAAGGACCCACAATGCCGTTGCGGTTTATGCGGCGAGCGTTTAGAGTCTCCCGCCGATCTGACCGTTCACCTCCAAACCCACCGGGAGAGCAGCAAGACCTGCGAGTTCTGCGGTAAAACGTTCCAGTCCATCCTGGCCCAGGAGCTGCACGTCCGGCTGCACACCGGGGAGAAACCGTACAGCTGCGAGGTCTGCGGCAAAAAGTTCAGCCAGAAGGGAAACATGACCTCACACATGCGCGTCCACGCCGCCGAGAAACCCTTCAAATGCAAAGAGTGCGACCGAGCGTTCTGCCACGCCACGTCTCTGGAGAGACACGCGCAGGTCCACGGGGGAGACGGGGGAGACGGGTCACACAGGTGCGACGTTTGCGGGGAAGAGTTCGCAAAAGAGTTTTCCCTGACGAGACACATGAGGAGACACCCGAGGGCCGGCGGCGCGAACGAGTCGAAGAAATTCCGAAGCGCGGCGCCGTCGTACCGCTGCAAAGCGTGCGGCGAGGGATTCGACAGGAAGACGTTCTTGGTGAAACACGTGGAGACGCACCTGAAGGACCCGGAGCGCCGCTGCGGTCTGTGCGGACACCAGTACGACTCGGCCGACAGCCTGGCCGCTCACCTGCAGTCTCACCGGGAAATCAGCAACACCTGCGACATCTGCGGGAAAGGCTTCCCGGCCCACGCGGCGCTGGAGATGCACATGAGGGTTCACACCGGGGAGAAACCCTTCCCCTGCGACGTCTGCGGCAAATCCTTCAACCAGAACGGCAACCTGAAAACTCACATGAAGATCCACACGGGGGAGAGGCCGTTCTCCTGCGGCATCTGCGGCAAAGGCTTCACCCAGAAACAAACTCTGGACACGCACGTCCGATTCCACAAGAAGGAGAGACTCTACCTCTGCCAGGTGTGCGGGAAGGGCTTCATGCAGGACGTGGACCTGAAGAGACACATACTGATCCACACCGGGGAGAAACCGTACTGCTGCAGGTTCTGCGGCAAAAGTTTCCAGGCGAAGCGGTCGCTGAACTCCCACGTCAAGGTTCACACGGGGGAGCGGGCGGGGGGGGGGAGGGAGCCGGGCGACGCCCCGAACCCCAAGAGGAGAGACAGTTTCCACTCGGGCTTCATCCAGCTGTAGAGGCCGAGGGGCGGAAACGTCCCGCGCCCGGCCGGGAAAAGTGTCCCGCAGAATCCTGTTGGGAAGGAAAGCGTCTTCATGTGTTGTAGGTGCTGTTGTCGGGTTTGATTTTGTAAATCTAAGAACCCCGGTTTGAACAAAAAGGGAGTCTGGGAAATGTCATGGAGTGATCACTACAAAACTGAGATATTTAAATTCTAAAATCCACTCTCTAGTGCTAAAACTTGTTGACTTTTCTTCCATTCAGTTCCAACGGAGCTAAGACGAAGTTAGATGGTTTCGGGGTAAATCCAGTTCTCCTGCTGAGAAGCATCAGGACTCGCAGGAAGTCCCGCCTGCTGTGGGGAGGAAGTGCTTTTCTTCTTCTGAGACTGTAGAAAGGCAGAGGGGAGCGAACAGACTCAAACTGACTGACGTTTACTTTTTCTGTCCCACAGATCTGTTTACATTGTGGACAAAAGAAAAGAAAGATGTTGGGGTTTTTTTCTGCGTCTTTGTTTCACAGAAAATGAGAAACCTGGAGCCAAAACTTCAACATGAAATAAACTAAAGAGTGAACTTCTGTCTGACTTTGTTTCCATTCCACTGAAATGTTTATGGGCATCATAGGAATCTGATTCAAATCTGTATTTAAATGTATTTCCTTAATATTGTGATCGCATATTAATTGCAATATAGATCTGGACACAACAATTCCTTCTATAATTAATTTTTCAGTGCTTGGAAAAAAAATGTGAACAAGTGCTGAATTAGATGCTAATGTTTAATAAGTAAAGTTTTTCTTTGCTGTGTGAGTCCATACTTCACAGCACCAGAACACTTTGTTCAGGATAGTGGTTTTCCTCAGGACCCAGAGCCTGCTGGTTTTCATTCTGGCCGTCTAACCAGGGAACTCACTTCCACCTCGTAATGCAAGATGAAGGTGTGTTCAGAGGCTTCACGAGCCTCTCTGGATTATTTCTTTTTCTTCTGTAGAAAACATTACAGCCTTGTGGGATTTTCAGTTTGAAGTAGCAAATCCTACGATTTCAGTATTTTCCATTTTTTGTGCAGCTTTACTAAACTCTGACACAAGTCTGGTCCAGAAGAGAGAAGTTATGTCGATGTTGCAGCGCCCTCTGGTGGTCAGATTGTTGATACAGATCAAAGATGACTTTTTTCTGATTGCTTAGGCACTATCTTTGAAACTATCGGCTATTTTTGCCAAACTCTACACACTAACCACAAAACCTTACAGCAAACCAGCAAAACATTACACATCTCTTGCAGAAGCAAACAATTCTTGCAAAACTCTTCAAACTCTTTTAAAAAATTGTGTTTTTGCGTCAATACAGTTCACACAAACCATCATTTGAATAAACACACAAAGCACCAACTACACACTGAAAGTATAAAAGAAAAACACTTGTGGCTTTTGTTTTTCTGTGTGCAGGGCAGAGCAGTTTGCAATAAAGTTTTGTCATACATGTAGTAAACACACATACACACAGGTATCCAAATGTGTAAAGTATGGATGTGTATTCCGAACATACACACACACTATCAATACAAATAAGGGGAAAAAGTTCTTTTTTTTTCTCAAAATGTTCTACAGTAAAACTCCTCAAACAACAAAAGCGCAGTCGAAGAAAACAAAAAAAATTGCTAGAAAAAAAAGAAAAGAAAAAAATAGGCTAAACCTCACCTTCTTTGTGGGTCTGGCTATAAGTTTACAGTGTTGCTGGAAGTGTGTTACAGTATTACTGTGAATGACAAACTGAGTGTAAAGCAGAGAGCGTGTTCAGTTTGGCTCACTTGGTAAATGCTTTGGCTAAAAGTGTTCATGGTTTCAGAGATCGAGCTTCAAGAATCACTGTTAGTGTTTCAGCTTTCAGAAAAAAACTGTAAAACTCCTTTAATACTGAAGGACAGAAAGCACTGAGTCCACACACACACTGCAGGAGGACTCCCTGCTGTTTCCCCCCCGGTGTCTGACCTGCAGGTTGCTGGTTTGAATCCCAGGACATGAAGGGAACCTGAAGCTCCAGGTGTGAACGTGTGTTACTGTGTGAAAGGGAAGCAGGATGGAGCTGAAGGAGAGAAAATAATAATAATAATAATAACCTTTATATAGCACCTTTCATACACAACATGCAGCTCAAATTGCTTTACATCAATAGAAGGCAGATAAAAGACATAAAAAGATAAAATTCATATAAAAGAACAAGCAAAATGTTCTCAGTAAACAACTCAGAGGATCCAAGATGTTTCTGTAGCGTCAGTATAATGCTGACCTTGAGATGGGAAAATAATCAGATGCTTACATTACATAAAATTACATGGAAAACAATAATTTATTGTATACATATCTGACCTCTGGAGATCCATTAAGTATCACATCATTATTATTATCAGTAGTAGTATTCAGGGGTCTGAGAATATTTTAAGTAATTAAAAAAAACTAATTCTCAAATACAATTATTTTAGTTTTATATCTTAAATCTTAAGGGCAATTTTCCCCAAAAAATAAGGCAACATTTTTAAATACATTTGCTCCTTACAGCATAATTCCACAATACTAGTAATAATAGCAGTGCACTATTATTATATTATTATTATCATTATTATTGTTATTGTTATTATCATTCGTAATGGTAACAGAAGTAGCAGTGCAGCCTCCAGTCCAGCACGCGGCCCAGAGAGTCTCTCTTTCCTAGACTCGTTGATCCGGAAGGGAGCCGCGTTGTTTTCTTTCCGGCTGGCCGGTGGGACAAAGAGCTCGAGACATGTCGACGAAACGGCAGAAACCGCGTGAGATCCAGTCGCTGCGGGTCTCGGTGGCGGAGCAGCTGACTCTGGCCGGGGAGGAGATCTCCGGGGTCTTCGAGAAGCGGACTGGCGGTCTGTCCAAAGTCCACATCGTCCGGCTGTTCGTCACGGAGCGGCTGGCGGCGGCGGCGGAGCGGATCGTCGGGCTGTTCGAGAGCGAGCTCGCGGAGTACCGGCAGCAGCTGGAGCGGCAGGCCCGGCTGCTGGACGCCGTGCTCAACCCGCGGGTCAAGCTGCACCGGGCAGGTTGGTGTCTCACGGCTCCCCGGCGAGGCTCCGTCCTCCCCAGAATGAAGCCTCTGTTGGGTTTCAGCGGCGGCCATGTTGGCGCCTGATCGGCGCTCCGCGGCCGTTGCTAAGTAACCGGAATTCAGTCCCAGATGTGGAGGTGAATCAGAGTGAGGGTGAACTGTCATCATCCTGTTGAGCCAATAGAGCCCCGATAGAGAAGCCTGTGTGAAATAGAACAGTGGTTCTCCGAGTGGGGTCCGGGGACCACCAGGGGTCCTTGAGGGGGTCCCAGGGGGTCCCCAGCAAGCTGATGAATTGTTGTGAATTAAACTTCACCATTATTTAATTTACAGGAAGTTAATACAATCAGAGAATGTAGAAGAATGACTGTTCTGATCATAGTTTCTCTCTTATCTCTCTACCTGCATCACAGACAGTCATGGGATTCTGGACAAAAAAAAATCATATCTAGCAATTAAAGTATTCTCAGCTTTGGGCCCAAAATCAGCCCTCATGATGGGATAGTATGGGTAGATTATACCTTTTCTGAATCCTTACAGTCCTGTGAGTGTTCCAGTTTTTGATGTTTGTGTCTGTGATCTTCCCAGATGTCACAGTGCTCAAATAAAGACTATAGGTGAAAATTGTGGAAAAATGAATGTCACTGACACTTTGAAGAGCCCATGTGACCTCGTTATTTGTCAGACAGACTCACAGCTGGGCTTGAATGAAAGCTAAGAAGCTGCACTTTAAAATGATATCAAACATATTCTCATAAAACATGACTAAAGGTCCTGAAAATGAACCTAAATTAGGATATGCATCCGCGCCTACAATCCAATTTATTGTAGGGGTTGGTTAACTTCATGAGCTGATTACTGTGACAAAGCTGCCAATCAGCAATAGTTATCATACCAAAATATCATCTATGGACATGTACCTTCTCAAAATTTTTGATTAGAATTTGTCACCTTGAGTGGTACCGACAAGTGAAATTTTGGGCTTTGGCCCATGGACTATGTAGAATATGTAGTAAACCAGGATCGGGGGATAAAGTCCCAACCTGACTTCATGTTCAGTTCAAATCCTCTCACATCTTTTCTGTCTTTGTCTTTGTAAACTGTCTAATAAAGATGAAAAGTCATAAAAATTATATTAAAAATGACAGGGGATTTTTGGAAAAAGTGAGTTTTGCTACACTTTCAATGCAGAAAACACAGCACACTTGCATTTCTTACCTCTCATTGATTTAAAAAAAAGTTGCAGGTATAAAATGAAACTGAATATGAAATTAAGCAACTTTGAAATGTCAAATAGGAAACCAACCACAGTAGTTTCATAGTTAAGCAAGACAGTTTCATTTCTATTTTCCAGCAACTAAGAAAAAATTATGTTTCCATACGAGACAAGAAAGCACCCAGGCAATATTTATATTTGTGGATATTATTTCCATGTTCAGTAACTGAAATATCTCTTTCATCCACAATCTGTGCTGTTCTGTCAGTAAGAGTCAAAGCACAAATGTGTTTGCTCTAAATATTTCCAGGTGAAACACCAGGCATGCCAAGCTATCAATAGTGATTCATGTTATTTAAAAAATAGCGTGCCGAACTATTGAAGTTGCTGAAATCTGCTCTAGAAAAAGGTTGAATTATTTTTGTTCAGTTACATGAAGCTACATGAAGTAAATCAGAATCAGAATCAGCTTTATTGGCCACATGTTCACATACAAGGAATTTGACGGTTTTTCGTTGCTCTCAATGTATTTAC
The DNA here is from genome assembly GCF_046629955.1 of Centroberyx affinis. Lineage (NCBI taxonomy): Eukaryota > Metazoa > Chordata > Actinopteri > Beryciformes > Berycidae > Centroberyx > Centroberyx affinis. The sequence goes on from NW_027280019.1 coordinate 59,421, forward strand.
ACATAATAAATATACAGCTAAAAACAAGAACAAGATGAACAGAGGTAAACCTAAACATTTAACTACTATGTACAAATATGCATATATATAAAAAAGTATATATATAAGAATATAAAAAGTATATATATAGTAATGTATATGCTGGAATAAATATGGAGTTGTTGGTGTAACAGGTTACATTATATACATGAGATATTACACATTACATTATACACACATTATATACACAATCAGGAGCAGGAGGAAATCCTGGTCTGGGCCTTTCACTCCTAAATATGAGCTTTTTATGAACTTTTTAAAATTTTTTCCTTCCAGATGCCGTCCGGCCGAGCTTCCCCGACGGAAACCAGCCTCCGCTCTCGCACCTTGACCCCGCCCACTCCGCCGGAGAGCCGACCAATGGCGGCTCCTCCTCCTCCTCCTCCTCCTCCTCCTCCTCCTGTTCTGAGGCCGAGAGCGAAGACGGCGACGGCGCCTGGAAGGGAAGCGAAGACTTTCCCCTCGACGAAGACGCCGCCGAACCGAACGGGGCGGAGGAAGGCCGGCGCTCCGGGAAGAGGCGCGAGGCGTCGGAGCAGCCGGCCTCGCACCGCTGCAGCCTGTGCGGAAAAGCCTTCTGCCACAAAACTAACTTGGTGAAGCACGTGGAAACACATTCAGATAACCCAGAGCGCGTTTGCGGCGTGTGCGGAGAACGTTCCGAGTCCGCGGAGGCTTTGGCCGACCATCTGAAAACACACAGAGCGACCTTTGGCGGCGGCGGCGGCACGTGTGAGATTTGCGGTAAAAGCTTCCAGAACATGGAGACGCACATGAGGAGCCACACGGGAATCAAACCCTACAGCTGCGGCGTCTGTGCCAAAAGCTTCCCGAGACCCGGCGCCCTGCGGAGACACAAGAAGATCCACGCCAGGGCGAAGCCGCACGTCTGCCAGCTCTGCGGGGAAACGTTCACGGAAAACGACCCGTTCCAAACGCACCTTAAGACCCACGAAGAGGAGGCTGAAGATGTGAGCGAGGAGGAGGAAGAGGAGGAGGACGAGGACGAGGAGGAGGAGGAGTGGAAGGAGAGCGAGGATCCTCGGTCGGAGCCGAAACCAAAGAGAGAGAAAAGGCAAAGCTCCGGCGTGAAACCGTCTCAGCCGGCTTCCCACTGCTGTAAAGTGTGCGGAGATTCCTTCCACAGCAAAGGCTTCCTGAGGAAACACGCCGAGACGCACGCCAAGGAGTCGGAGTGCGTCTGCGGCGTGTGCGGCGAGCGGCTGGAGTCGGCGGACGGTTTGGTCGCTCACCTGCGCTCTCACAGGGAAGCCGGCGGGACGTGCGGCGTCTGCGGGAAACGTTTCCAGAACATGGAGACGCACATGAGGAGTCACACGGGAGTCAAACCGTACGGCTGCGGCGTCTGTGCCAAGCGCTTCCCTCGACCCGGAGCGCTGAGGAGACACAAGAAGATCCACACGGGGGAGCGGCCGTTCACCTGCAAACGCTGCGGGAAGGCGTTCATCGAGAGCAGCGCCTTGAAAACCCACGTGAAGAGTCACTCGTGGGAGATCCGAGGCGGCGAGGGCGAGGGCGAGGGCGAGGGCGAGGGCGAGGGCGAGGGCGAGGGCGAGGGCGAGGGCGAGGCCGATCGAGACGAGGGCGGAGAAACTCGGTCGGATTCGCGAACCCCGAGATCGGAGGCGGGGAAAGATCCCGCCGCCAAGAGGTCGGGTCAGCCCGCTTCTCACCGCTGTAAAGTCTGCGGGGAATCTTTTCAGAGCAAAGGCAATTTGAGGAAGCACGCCGAAACACATTCCACAGACCCGGGATCCCTTTGCGGAGTTTGCGGGGAACGTTTACAGCCTTCGGAGACGATGATAGATCACCTCCAGTCTCACAGAGAAACGGGTAAAATCTGCCACGTGTGCGGCAGAACGTACCAGAACATCGAGACGCACATGAGGAGTCACACGGGAGTCAAACCCTACAGCTGCGGCGTCTGCGGTAAACGTTTCCCGCGGCCGGGCGCCCTGAGGAGGCACAAGAAGATCCACACGGGGGAGCGGCCGTACATCTGCGAGTTCTGCGGGAAGACGTTCATCGACAACGGCGCTCTGACGACGCACATCAGGAACCACACGGGCGACAAGCCGGCCAACCGGGTCTCCTGCGAAACCTGCGGCAAAAGTCTAGCCTCGATCCACGTCCTGGAGGTGCACAAGAGGATCCACACGGGCGAGAAACCCTTCCGGTGCCGGGTCTGCGGTAAAGCCTTCAGGCAGGTGGGCGGGCTGAACGCCCACATGATGACCCACACGGGCGAGAAGCCCTTCAGCTGCGGACTCTGCAGTAAGAGCTTCAGCACCAAAGGATACCTGGAGACCCACGTCCGGTTCCACAAGAAAGACAAACCGTACAGCTGCCACCTCTGCTGGAAGGCCTTCGTCACGAAAAACGACCTGAAGAAGCACCTGCTGACGCACACGGGCGAGAAGCCGTACAGCTGCAGGGTCTGCGGGAAGAGCTACCAGGAGAAAAGGTCCAGAGACGTTCACATGAAGGTTCACCTCGGGGTCCGGCCGGGGAAGGAGCCGGTGAGGCGGCACGAGGGTTTACACCGAGACTTCATACAGCTGTAGAGGTCTAGGAGACGGATTCGGAGCGGGAAATGAACCACCAGCCACCGGACAAACTCTCAGAAACTCTCAAAACATCCTGCTGGCTAGTAAAAAATGATAGTGGCTGGTGAATGTCGAGACTAAACACTAAAAGGTAACTTCTGAACAAAAGAGTTAAATCCCTGTAGTCCGATCAGAATAAAAATGCCTCAATCAGAATAAACCAAACCCGTTCAGAATAAAATTTTATTCCGTTTGAGAGCTACAAACCTTCCATAATCTGTTTGATGGATACAACTTCTTCATCAACGAAATAACGAAAACTAGGTGTGAAAAAACATTTTCGCTAACTGAAATAAAAATAAAAACGAGGCTTTACAAGAAAACGATAACTAACTGAAACTGTATTGTGTGTTTACAAAACATTCAGACGTTTATTCTGACTGAGGAGCTACATGAAGCATTTCTATTCTGATTGGGCGACATTCTGATTACTCGTGGAAGAAAAGGCTCCATGGAAACACAAAATGATTGACAGCAGGCAACTAAATATGTATATTTGGCACTTTAGGATAATAGGTAACCTGAGTCCTTGGATGAAAAAATGACAAACACTTAACAGACCGGATCGTCTAGATTTCACAGATACAGATAAAATTAATATGTAATATTATGGAAAACAAATCTTCATGTGTGTTAATGTGAGGATCTGTACATGATGTAGGAGGATTTGACTTTGCATTCTCAGATTGCGGGCAGAGCGAAGAGAAAACCAAAAGTTTCATTTTGCTTTTCTGTTTTAATTACACTTCTGTTTGCCTACCAACAAATCTTTTACAGTATTCCTGAACTTTTCCCTGAATTTATGCAGAACCTGCCTAGAAACTGGCTGAAACCATTTTCTGTCATTTTTTTTTTTCTTTTCTGTCAGACTAAATAATCTCCTCAGATCTCCACTGAATGTCAGTTATCAGTCTCTACTCTGTTGTGTTCATGACAATACTGTTTTCTCTGCAGTAAAACTAAACCTAAACTTCTGTTTCTGTGTTGTGGCGGTGAGTGGAAATCGTGGACGAAATGGAAGCCGACTCACAAAACTGATATATAAACTGATATATAAACTGATATATAAACTGATATATAAACTGATATATAAACTGATATATAAACACTTCACTGATACTCAGGGGGAAACGGGACGTCATCAGCAGCATAAGATGCAGCAAAGTAAAGGAAAAAAGAGCTAAAGAGTAAGAAGAGTCTCTTGGAAGAAAGTTGTTTCTTTTCAGTAGAAATTAAGTAGAAATCCCTGAGCTTTGCCATAGGAAGGAACATTTTGTGAATTCTTAATGCAAAAATCCACCCTAAAACTCTTAAACATTGTTAGAAATATTCCTTGCATTCCTGGGTCTGCTTAGTTGTTTGGTGGATAACCGGCCAATCAGAGACGAGGTGACGTCACCTCCAGATGTTTCCAGTCTGATATGAGAAAATGTTTCAGGATGTAAAACCTCAGCGGTAAACGTCAGGTTTTGGTGTCAGTCCCTCAGGATCAAAGAGCGAGGGCTTCTTTCTAGAGCCGCCATTTTGCACCGAGAGACGTTCAACAATCATACAGGGAGAGATCCATCAGAGAAGAGGAGAGAGACCAGTTTCTCCACCACAGGAGCAGGAGAGAGACCAGCATGCACTGCAGCAGCAGGCTGGGAGGGAAAGCGGCTTCACCAAAACAGTAAACCACAACACTGAAATGAACATCACAGACTGATGGGATCTGGCTGCTGTTCCCCTTCAGCTTCTGTTTTCATGATCAGAAGACAAACTGATCCTCGATGTGTTTTCTCTCTGCTGTTGCCTGTTGCCTGTTGCCTGTTGCCTGTTGCCTGTTGCCTGTTGCCTGTTGCCTGTTGGCAGCAGCTAGTTCTGACCCAAACGACCTCACACACACAGCAGAGAGAGAAAACGTGTTCAGGGAAGAATTCAAGCTGAGATCTTTGTGTTCAATATGTGTGAAAACAAAGACACAATATGCAGCAGTGCAGAGTGAAAGTTGCAGCTGTTAATTGAAACAGACATGGAGATTTCTCTCTCTCACACACACACACACACACACACACACACAGCACCATTAGCTGTAGATATTTTACAATGTTTAGAATATATAATATATAAACCTAACCAACCGCTCAGGTGTACATGTCTGTAGTGACTACATTATAGTAATGCCTGCTGAATTTTGTTGATGCAATAAAAAAAAGTGACAATACGTGATGACGTTCAGGTTCACACAGTTGCCAAGTCCGCTTATTATAAGCGACTTTGGACTTGTTTTTCTGTAAAGTCGCTTACAAATATTGGTAGTCGCGGGTTGCGTTTTTTTTGGGCTGTTTCTGTGCAGTTGCTTATTTGGGCTCCCTTGTGGTCAAGCAGATGTTTTCGATAGTTTGTCCTGTTGCAGGATCCGTCCACAACCCCGGTCCCTCCGCCCCCCCCCCCCCTTCCCCCTTCCCCCCCTTCCCCTTCCCCCTCCCTTCCCCTTCCCACTCCCCCATACACACAGGTGACAGTCAGTGAGGCGTTCATTTTTTCCCCACCCTGCCTCTGATTGTCAATTTCAAGGCAAAATGTTTTGGGCCACGCCACATTTTCCACTCATGTTTCACCACCTGTTCAAATGGTTTTCAGAACATGTTTTCACATAATTTTAGTTTAAGACTTTTCTAATTCACTTCAATTGTTTGTCAGCCATCAGTTATCAGCTGACCTTTCATATTTGTCCATTTATTGAAAAGAACATTTGTCAATGGGAACGATGGGTATATAAGAGATATAGATCCCTCCATTACAATGAAAGGAGGAGCCACTTTATTGCTGCAGACTAAGATTATTTGTAATTTCTCCTGTTTCTGAGTTGTAATTATTTAAAAATGGGATCTTCTGCAGTCCCTGTGGCATTGTTGCCGACACTTATTTTAATGTCCTGGCTTAAGTCACTCTATACTGTTTTTTTTGGTGGGGGGGGGCTTTTTTGGGCTCGTTTCCATAGTTGCTTGTCTCTCTCGCGAGATCTGGCAACACTGCCGGTTCAGAACCAAAGTCAACAAAGGCGCAGCGTGGTGACTGATTTAAACTCAACCTTAAACTCGTGTGTAGGTGAGACTGTGTGTGTATGGATAACTGTATCTGAACGGAGCTCGCGCCCTTCGCTCTTCTTTCTTAAGGTTTTACCTCAGACTCTTCTCCCGGTAGCCTACAAAGCTTTTTAAGTTAGCATAGCTAGCTAGCTGCTAACAGACAGACAGGGACGGAGCTTAGCAACACAACGCTAGCTAGCTAAAGAGACTGTTTGATATCGAGCAGGTTGTGTTTTGACTCAGTAAGCAGCGTTATTGTATAATGTCTAAAGTCCAGAAGCTGAGAGCGTTGGTGAAGCAGCGACTAACTGCGGCTGTTGAAGAGATATTTGGGCTGTTTGAAAGAACGATAGCAGAGTACGAGGAGGAAGTTTCTCGTTCAAAAGAGCAGAACGACCGACAACGAAAGCTACTGGACGCTGTTTTACATCCTGAAGTGCGGCTACACAGAGCAGGTTGGTGACATTTAAATGTTATTTTCACGTTACTCATACACATTTTATCATATTTCTGTTGTAACTGCAATGGTAGCGTCACTGATCTCTGACATTATGAAGTAATGGTAACAAGCTTAGGTTAACTTACTCAGTTTTCCTTAATGTGTGTATGGGTGTATTTCAGTCTTCCCTCCAGACGTCCAGCAGCTGCTGGTCAGTGAAGAAGAGGTTCCCCCTGAGCAGCAGGACTGGAGCCCCAGTCTGGACCAGGAGGACCCAGAGCCCCCACACATTAAAGAGGAACAGGAGGAACTCCGGACCGGTCAGGAGGGAGAGCGGCTTGGAGGGCCGGAGGAGGCCGATATCACCGAGTTCCCGTTCACTCCTGTCCCTGTGAAGAGTGAAGATGATGAAGAGAAACCTCAGTCCTCACAGCTTCATCAAAGCCAAACTGAGGAGAACAGAGAGGCAGAGCCTCTAGCCAGCAGCTCAACTGAACAGATGAAAACAGAAGCTGATGGAGAGGACTGTGGAGTATCAGAACCAGCCAGGAACTTAGATCCAGCTAGTCATTTACAACCAACTAGTGATGGCAAGACTTCAGACTCTTCTGAACCTGAGACTGAAGACAGTGATGAGGATTGGAAGGAGACCAGAGAACCTCAGTCAGGTTTAGACTCAGTGAAAAACAGTGAAGTCCTTTTAAGTCATAAAAGATCAAATGCCAGAGAAAAAACCTTTAGTTGCTCAGTTTGTAGTAAAATATTTGACCTCAGGAGTTATCTGCAGAAACACATGAGAGTCCACACAGGAGAGAAACCATTTCTGTGCTCAGTTTGTGGTAAAGGTTTTGGACGCAATACCATTCTGGTGGCGCACATGAGAGTCCATACTGGAGAGAAACCATTTACTTGCTCGGTCTGTGGTAAAAGCTTTGGTTATAAAGGAGACTTGAGGAGACACATGAGAATCCACACAGGGAAGAAACCATATAGTTGTTCAGTTTGTGGTAAAATATTCAACCGGAGGGAAGCAGTAAATGCACACATGAGAATTCATACAGGGGAAAAAGCTTTCAGCTGTTCAATTTGTAAAAAAAAATTTCTCCACAGAGGAGTATTGGTTATACATATGAGAATCCATACTGGAGAGAAACCCTTTAGTTGCTCAACCTGTGGGAAAAGTTTTGGTGTTAAAGAAAGTTTGAAGAGACACATCATGATCCACACAGGAGAGAAACCGTTCAGTTGCAGTGTCTGTGGGAGAAGGTTTAGTCGGCGTTCACATGTCAAAACCCATAAGTGTGTTGGTGAGAGCAGCAGCAGGTGAAGCTGCAGAGCTGAGCTGAACAGACCAGCAGGAACAGACCGACAGGAACAGACCAACAGGAACAGACCAGCAGGAACAGACCAGCAGGAACAGACCAGCAGGGACAGACCAGCAGGAACAGACCATCAGGAACAGACCAGCAGGAACAGACCAGCAGGAACAGACCAGCAGGAACAGACCAGCAGGAACAGACCATCAGGAACAGACCAGCAGGAACAGACCAGCAGGAACAGACCAGCAGGAACAGACCATCATTACAGTCGGGGCACGTTCAAAGTTTGCACCGTTTTGCTACAGATCAAACTTTCCGGTTGAACGATTGGCAGTAATTCAACACTATCATTTATTGTCTTCCAATAGAATCATATCATGATGCACATCTATAACATTTTTGTGTTTCATATTTCTGTGGTCTGAAGAATAAAAAGCAAATACTAATTAAAATCCCTCAGAAAATGAGATCTGAAACAAATTAGGGAATATTATTTCTTATTCACTTTTATATATTGATATTGAAATAATTGTGACATTAATTTTGTCAATAAAATTGCCCTCCTCTAAGGTAGCATCAATTACATTCTTATGTTTTTTTTAATGTAAATTTAGAATGGCTTTTTGCCTCTTGATTTGTCTTCATGAAACTAGCAAGAGTAGTGAGGTCTAAGATGGCTGTTGAGGACGAAGGAAATTATAAACTTTTACCTGATTATAAACTAAAGAGTCTATTGTATTGAAACATTGTGGAACTCAGTTAGTTTATTCATAGCTAACATTAAATTACAATCAGTAATGGAGAATTGATTTTATATTGAAATGGAATTCCTGTCATGTTTAAATCAATGTGCTCATATTCATTGTGAATTCATACTGTCAATTACACTATGAATTCACAATGATAATGGTATATTAAGCCAGTGGTCACATGACAGATGAATAACTGTTCTACCATACTGAGCACAAAAACACAAACCTTTTCTTTTAGAAGATGTACTTGGTCTGGTTTCACTTGTTTTTCCTGATTTCTATTCTCAGATGCTCATTTCCAGTCAGTTTAAGTTCAAGTTCAACATCTTTATTGTCCCAAAGGGAAATTGGTTATGCAGCCAGGATTAGTCAAAAAGCCAATTATCCATCCCACAAGATTCCTGTCCACAGAGAAATTAGACAGCAGTTTATCAGCCAGCGTTGTGGCTGAATAGTATTAAAGGCCGATGAAAAGTCAATGAAGAGCATCATCCACCCCCTACTGGTCCTGCAGGCAAACTGAAAGGGACCCAAGGATTCCTCCACCTGTTTCAGGAACTCCTTTTTGATGAGCTCCTCCATTGACTTCATCACCGAGGATGTCAGCGCCACCGGCCTGAGGTCATTCAACACCTTGTCCGGGTTCTTTTCAGCCACTGGAACTATTGTAGCCTGTTTCCAAATTTGGGGAACACGTTGCAAACTCAGTGACATCATAAAAATGTGATGAAATATGTAGTTTATGAGGCTATGAGGACACTGCTGATAAATGTTATTGTTATCAAATCCGTGTCCATGTTATGCCTGGCCACACAACAGGAATAAATGGTGAGAGTAAATTCTCACTTACTTGTCCTTTGCTTTTTGTCATCTATCTCTTGTCTTTTTTTAATGTCCTTGTGAACAGACTTGTTCTCAGTCTGTTTCCCTGGAGAAATAAAAGAAAGGAAGAATTTGAAGTAAGGTCCTGTTGTCTCAACAGGAAGTTAGGTAGAATAAGTTTGATCAATCATATCCTGCTGTTACAGACAAGTGATTATGTATAAAACTCTACAGGTGTGTTTACACTTTGCAGAAGTTATACTTTGATTCATTTTTACATTTTTTATAAATCAAAGAGCTTAAAAATCAAACATTTAATGTCGGCTCATTCCTAAACAAGGAGAACTTCATGCAGTATCACTTTGAATTTTCTCAGGTCTCAAATACTTTCCATTGTGAGTTATAGCAGGTCATAATATAGTAAATCATGTCACAGAATAGACTAGTGTGTTACATTAATCTGTGGCAGTAGAAACTAGCTAAGTAGGTCTAGCAGCTGGCAGAAGCCCAGAGGTTGTGGGTTCAATTCCCTCTGTGAGTGATGATTGTATTTTGAGATCCAGCAGTAAAAGGGAATTAAAATAATCTCAAACAAGCCAAACTATCAGTAGCTCAGCAGAATAATCTCTCATAACAATCCTCAATGCCAATTTTAAATATCGACTTGTGTTTTGAGCTCCAGCATCCAGAGGAAAGAGAAGTGCTAAGCATTAGCTTGTTGTGATAAACAGACACACAAACGCTGTTGAAGGTCTGACTTCAGTTTTAACAACAGAGCTAGCATCCAGAGGAAAGAAAAGAGAAAAGTTTTAGAAAAAATGAGCCTCAGTCTGCTGAGCAGGAACATGAACATGTTGAGATTATCAGTTCAAACTCCATCTCTCAATTTCCAAATGTGTTTTGAAAGCCTCCATCCAGAGGAAAGGCTGAGAAGCTGTCAGAGGAGAAATTCAGTAACAGTAAGACTGTGTGGCTCAGTGGGTGAAGTGGCTCCATGAAGTTGTTGTAGGTTCAAACTTCATCTCTACTCTTAACTTCCAGTAAAGTCTTGAATGCCACCAACCAATGGAGAGGTTGAAAATCAGTGAATAACCAGTTCCATATAAGGAGTGTCATGTTCTCGGAGAATTTGAGTGCAGAGTAAGAGCTGAAGATGCGAGAGGCAGCAGGAACACAGTGGTTAGGGGCAGAGAAGTGTATTAGTGCATTAAAACAATGTGGTGGTCAGAGATACACATCTCTTTTGACTCATCATGATACACATTAAAACCAGAAGAGAGCACCAGGTCAAGAGTGTGTCCTTTTACATGGGCGGGCCCCTTCACTGATTGGATGAGTGAATAAGGTCTAAGAAACCTGCAGCAAGAGTATCAGACAGGCAGCACACATGTATATTAAAATCTGTAAGTATTAGCACTCTGTCATAACTAAGCATAATCCTCGGTCCTGCTCGGGTCAAACCAGTCTCTGGTAAGCAAAGAGCACTGTGGAAAAGTGCTACATCTGTAAAAACTCAGAGAAGGGAGTGGAGAACAGCTGAGCACACATGGGACAAACAAAAACTTCAGATTCACTGTGATATCTATAAAGAGAGATTTTAGACTTATTGTGGTTTCTGTTTTTGGTGCCAGTGAGAAGCCTTGCGGCAGCGTTCTGGTCCAGCTGCAGGTGGGTCAGGGAAGACCGACTGACATCAGTATACAAAGTGAGTTACAATAATCGAGGCAACAGGAGATGAACGCATGAATAACTATTTCTAGGTCGTGAAAAGAAAGGAAGGACTTGACTTTGGAAATGGTTCTTAGCTGCAATAAGCTGGATCTGACGACTGAGTTGATCTGTTTATCTACAATTACAATTTACAATTTCACATTTGGCAGACGCTTTTATCCAAAGCGACTTACACGTGAGATTTTCATACAACACAAGCAAGGTTCTAGTTAGGAGAGAACAACGAGAGTAAGTGCTAGAAAGCTAAGTTCTGGTCCAACAGGACATAGGTGCTACGAGGCAGTGCTATAAAGCTAAGTTCTGGAGTTTATCTGTTTTAAGTTAAGGTCTGAATTGAAAAAAACCCAAGATTCTTGGCAAAGGGTTTGACATAAGGGGACAACTGGCTATGGTTGCCAATTATGGTAGAAGTGAGGTGTGCGGGGCCAAATATTATGAACTCTGACTTGCTCTCGTTGAGTTGAAGGAAGTTACAAACCATCCAACATTTGATATCCTCCAGACAATCCTGAGGTTGTCCAAAGAGCAGAGATCTCTGGGTTTAAGAGGGAGGTAGAGCTGGGTGTCATCAGCGTAGCAGTGCAATGAAATGTTACACTTCCGTATGATTTGTCAGAGAGGGAGCATGTATAGAGAGAAAAGGATGGGCCCCAAAATGGAGCCCTGAAGGACCCCGCAGGGGATATTAGCTGAGGAGGAAGTGAAATTGCCCATCTTTACTGAAAATGTCCTGTTTTTAAGGTAAGAGGAAAAAACTGTCTAGAACTGAGCCATTAAAACCGACCATGTGCTGAAGATGGTTAATCAAAATGTCATGGCCTGTTTCTTTAGACCCATTAGCATTCTGACAGCAGTGTTTTGGACTAGCTGGAGGCGTGAGATTTGCTTCTGGGTGAGGCAGGTATAGAGGGAGTTACAGTAATCCAGGCGAGAGGATATAAAAGCATGAATAACTTTCTGCAAGTCATTAAAAAGCCGGTTTCACTCCTCACCTTCCTTTCCGAGATACTTGAGCACACAGTCTTTAATCAAGTCTCTGAATTCCTTTCTGAGAACAACCTGTATGATCCTAACCAGTCTGGCTTCAAACGTGGACACTCTACTGAGACCGCGCAAATCCTCCTCTCCACACTCGCTGAGCTCGGCTTCTCAGGATCTGCTCTCTGCTGGTTTGAGTCCTACCTCTCAGGGAGATCCTTCAGAGGGTCTTGGAGAGGGGAAGTGTCTAAATCCCACTGCTTGTCCACAGGGGAACCTCAAGGGTCAGTGCTTGGATCCCTTCTCTTTTCAATATACACCACCTCACTTGGTGCAGTGATCCGCTCACATGGCTTCTCATACCGTTCATATGCTGACGACATCCAGCTCTTCCTATTGTTCCCGCCAGAAGACCCCACAGTCTCTGCCACAGGTCTGGCTATAGACAGGAGCAAAAAAGGGTGCAGAAGATATTAAGGTACCTGAATGCCATGTCCACTGTTGATCCATACCCAAAGCCCAGAATCAATGACGTGGTGGAGAGGGTCGGCAGAGCAAGTTACATCACCACATTGGACCTGACAGCCTTCAAGACACCTTTTGATATGTACCAGTTCCGGGTGAAGCCATTTTGCCTCCAGGTGGCACCTGCCACATTCCAGAGGCTAATGGACCATGTGCTGAGGGATGAGTCAGAGTCCTCTGCAGCGTACCTGGATAATGTGGTGATCTTCAGCCAGTCTTGGGAGGAGCACATGTCCCATCTGCAACAAGTCCTGCAACACATCAGAGCGGCTGGTCTGACTATCAATCCTCGTAAGTGTGCTGTTGCCCAGAGAGTTCCCATCACCAAGAAGAAGGTGAAAGGCTTTGTGGGCCTGGTGGGGTGGTACAGAAATTTTATTCCCTATTTTGCAGAGAGATCAGCAGTGCTGAACAACCTCACGAGAGCCTCAGCCCCCAGTAAAGTGCGCTGGACTGAGGAGTGCAACAGAGCTTTCAGAGACCTCAAGGAAGCCATCTGTACCCATCCGGTTCTCCACAGTCCAGATTTTGACAAACCATTCATCCTGCAAATGGATGCTGCTGCAGGAGGTGGATAGAGAGCTGAAGCCTGTTGTGTGCCTGAGTCGCAAGCTGTTGGACAGAGAAACAAGGCACTCCACAGTGGAAAAAGAGTGTTTGGCAATGGGCCATTGACACGGTCAAGTACTATCTGCTAGGACGACACTTCTTCCTGGAAACTGATCATCATGCACTTCAGTGGCTGAATCACGAGGGATGCAAACATGCACATCGCAGGTTGGTACCTCTCCCTGCAGACATATGATGTCACTGTCCACTACGGATCAGGGAAGTCTAACATGGAGGCTGTCCAGAATCCATGAGAATTGAGGTACTGTCTCTCTCTCCTCTTCTACAATGGATTTCTCCCTGTATGTTTGTTGAATGTTGGTGCAAAATGGCGGCTCTAGAAAGAAGCCCTCGCTCTTTGACTCTGAGGGACTGACACCAAAACCTGATGTTTACCACTGCTGTTTCAGATCGCTAGAACATTTTTCTCCTATTAAACCCCATTAGTGATGTCACATTGTCTATGTTTGGCAGGAATAAGAAACAACAAAATGGACCCAGGAATGCACGGTACATCGCTGGTGTGCCTCCGTTGTAGCTGCTGGAAATATCTGGAGGTGACGTCATCTCGTCTACGATTGGTTATCCACCAAGAAAAAAAATACAAAAAAACAACTACATGGACCCAGATCCACATCGGTTTCTAAAAGTGAATAAAGAAAGCTTCTGCACAGCTGACAGACGGTCTTAGTGACGCGGTGTAGGAGAAGACAGATCACAACAATACAGAGAAATCAGAAGTCTGCACTTCACATCAAAACATTTATTCACAAAGAGGCAACGATTCGGACAAGCAGCTTCATCAGGCATCGACACCTAATGGTGTTTTTTCAATAGCAATACATAACAATATTGATGTTCATCTTAATAATAAAAGTAAGATAAAAATACGTAATTTTCAAATATTACATAAATTGTTTCAGATCCCATTTTGAGAAACTAATTATTTATCATTAATTTAGAACAGAAATGTGTATCACAATAACTCAATCAATGTGATGTATGATATCACAATATGATAGTCCTAAAACATGATTAATGATAATACTGAATTATTGCCAAGCTTTTAACTAACTTCTGAGTGAAATGAATCTGATATTGTCAGTTTATTGTCCTGCTGAACAGTTCAGCTCAACCAGCAGCTTCACCTGCTGCTGCTCTCACCAACACACTTATGCTGTCTGACCTGTGAACACCAACTAAACCTTCTCCCACAGACACTGCAACTGTAGGGTTTCTCTCCTGTGTGGATTATCGTGTGTCTCTTCAAATATCTATTTTCAATAAAACTTTTACCACAAACACTGCAACTAAATTGTTTCACCCCTGTGTGGAGTCTCATGTGTCTCTTCAAATGTACTTTTTCACAAAAACTTTTACAACAGACTGAGCAACTAAATGGTTTCTCTCCTGTATGGACTCTTACATGGTTCTGCAAATGAAACTTCTTATGAAATCTTTTATCACAAAATGGGCAACTATGGCGTTTCTCCCCAGTAGAAGATGTTTTATGACTTAAAAGGACTTCATTGTTTTTCAGTGAGTCTAAACCTGACTGAGGTTCTCTAGTCTCCTTCCAATCATCATCTCTGTCTTCAGTCTCAGGTTCAGAAGAGTCTGAAGTCTTGCCATCACTAGTTGGTTGTAAATGACTAGCTGGATCTAAGTTCCTGGCTGGTTCTGATACTCCACAGTCCTCTCCATCAGCTTCTGTTTTCATCTGTTCAGTTGAGCTGCTGGCTAGAGGCTCTGCCTCTCTGTTCTCCTCAGTTTGGCTTTGATGAAGCTGTGAGGACTGAGGTTTCTCTTCATCATCTTCACTCTTCACAGGGACAGGAGTGAACGGGAACTCGGTGATATCGGCCTCCTCCGGCCCTCCAAGCCGCTCTCCCTCCTGACCGGTCCGGAGTTCCTCCTGTTCCTCTTTAATGTGTGGGGGCTCTGGGTCCTCCTGGTCCAGACTGGGGCTCCAGTCCTGCTGCTCAGGGGGAACCTCTTCTTCACTGACCAGCAGCTGCTGGACGTCTGGAGGGAAGACTGAAATACACACATACACACATTAAGGAAAACTGAGTAAGTTAACCTAAGCTTGTTACCATTACTTCATAATGTTAATGAGATCAATGATTCTAGCATTGCAGTTACAACAGAAATATGATGAAATGTGTATGAGTAATGTGAAAACAACATTTAAATGTCACCAACCTGCTCTGTGTAGCCGCACTTCAGGATGTAAAACAGCGTCCAGTAGCTTTCGTTGTCGGTCGTTCTGCTCTTTTGAACGAGAAACTTCCTCCTCGTACTCTGCTATCGTTCTTTCAAACAGCCCAAATATCTCTTCAACAGCCGCAGTTAGTCGCTGCTTCACCAACGCTCTCAGCTTCTGGACTTTAGACATTATACAATAACGCTGCTTACTGAGTCAAAACACAACCTGCTCGATATCAAACAGTCTCTTTAGCTAGCTAGCGTTGTGTTGCTAAGCTCCGTCCCTGTCTGTCTGTTAGCAGCTAGCTAGCTATGCTAACTTAAAAAGCTTTGTAGGCTACCGGGAGAAGAGTCTGAGGTAAAACCTTAAGAAAGAAGAGCGAAGGGCGCGAGCTCCGTTCAGATAGAGTTATCCATACACACACAGTCTTCTGCTGCTTCGTTCATGTTGTTGTTGGACTCACGAGTTTAACGTTGAGGTTGTTTTGGTTCTAAACTGGAAGTAATCACGTAGTGTCGCGAGGCCTAGAGGCTGTGTGGCGTTTAGCCTTCAAAATAAAAGCGCGATATTTTAAACATGTATAAATACTGTTTTAAACCAATTACTTTGTTTTAAATCGTCAAATTCAATAAGTGAGCACCCAGATTAATATTTGATACCATAATAATGAAAAATCTGATAATAGGTGCCATTTTTAAATAAAGGCTGCATGCAGAATAAATACAGAACGGAGGCTAAATTGGGCACCAGTTCTCCTTTCATTGCTACTGCACAATCACTCCTGCAGACCTGTACTTTCAGTACACACTAACATTTATGCCCAAGCTGTTTAAGAGTCATGGCAGGCCATTGGTTGACATCTGGAGACTTCAGCACCATGCAAAGAGAATATATTTTCTTTTCTACAAGATACCAAACATTCTGAAGGATAGATTATATTTTTCTCTCCTATGGTTCCCTTTGTACAGAAAGCTGAAATTCAGTATATGTCTGTCAGACCATCATGCTAATTTGTGCAGGTTCGTCTTTCCCAATGTCCCAACAAGGGCCAGTAGATGGCGATTTAATCTGACATTGCTACAGAACAAACAGTATACTGACCAATTTAAAGCTGGATTTCACAAATTTATTTTACTTAATAAGAATTCAGTCAAGGACATTCGCTTCTTGTGGAGTGCAGCTAAGGGATATATTCGTAATAAATAGATAGCATTTTCATCTGGTCTAAATAAGGCACAACTCAAAACTATTTCTGACTTGGAGACCATTCAATCAGCTAATTAAGCAACAGCAAAATCTATTTGATTCAGATCCTATCTAACATTGAAACAGAGTTAAATGTGTTCAATCTAAAACAAGGTGAATGTCTAGTGCATAGAGCGAGACAATCCTGTTACTTAGATGGCAATACTTCTAGTTTTTTATTATTAAGTAAAATTCGGATGAACGAATGATTACCGATATTCCAACTATTATGAACAATGAACAACGAGGGAGTCCTACTAAATGACCCACACTTAGTTAATCTTGAATTTCAGCACTTTTATAAGATCTTGTACACATCGAAATTGGAAAGATCAACAAAAGAATTGGAAAGCTTTTTTGCATGTTTGAAGCTCCCTAAATTTACAGCCAATGACATGAACTTTTGGACTCTCCCATAACATTACAAGAACTATATGACACTTTGAAACTCATGAAACAAGGGAAAAAAGGATGGGATGGTCTCCCTCTGGAAATTTACTTGCAGTTTTGGGCTGATCTCTGTCCAATACTATTAGAAATGATACACACAGCTATTGATCAAGGGGGTTTCCATAGGGATGTAAATACTGCCATTATTTCATTGTCACATAAGAAAGGGAAATACCCTATTTATGTTCTAGTCACAGACCCTTATCACTTATAAATACAGATATCAAATTATATTCTAAGGTGCTAGCCCGTCAACTTGAGACAGTTCTGCCAATATTAGTACATCCTGACCAAACAGGCTTTGTGAAACATAAGCTATCATCTGACAATAGTCGCCTCCTTCATATTATTCATGGAGCATCCAATTGCAGTCACCATGTGCTGTGATGTCAGTCGATGCTGAAAAAGCGTTCGATAGGCTCGAATGGTATTATCTTTGCATAATAATTGGTGATAAATTCATGAATATGTTAAAAATATTATATCACAACCCAACAACAATGGTTCTAACAGGAAATCGGTGCTCTCCACAGTTTCCTATTGCTCGCGGTACAAGGCAGGGTTGTCCTGCCTCAGCATTACTATTTGCGATTTCCCTTGAGCCTTTAGCTCCAAAAATTTGAATATCTGAGGCAGCTAAACCAATAACAATTAACAATACACATCACAAAATATCTTTATACGCCGATGATTTATTATGTTGGACCAAGTACCTACAACCAGTGTTGGGGATAACGAGTTACGTAATATAACGCATTATGTAATATTATTACTTATCTGAGTAGTACCACCGGTTGGATTGATCAGTATAATTGCCTTGAGTGAAAGTATTAAAGTAATATAACTAGTAATATAACTAGTTACCATATACAGAACGTAATAAAGTAACTTAATCACACTACTTTTAATAAGGAGTAATAAGTTAATAATAATATATTACATTTTGAAAGTAACTTCCCCAACACTGCCTACAACACTCCCAGTCGTTCTTGACATATTTACGAAATTTAGTGCAATCTCTGGTTATAAGATCGACTTGACTAAATCATTATTACTACCTCTGAATGCAGCAATGACAGATCTGGACAGAAACAGAGAAATTCCTGTTGTGCAGAATTTTAGATACCTGGGAATAGATATATATCCATCTTTAGATAGATTTATAATCTATCTAAAGATGTATCTAAAGCCTATAAAGGAAGATGTTAAGTGGGCCGATTTAACAGTATCAGTAGCTGAACACATTTTAATAGTGAAAATGAATATTCCGCCAAGAGTACATTTTTTCGCTATGCTCCGACTACCACCTCCTCTTGGATTTTGGGACAAACTTCAAGGTTGTGTCTGAAAATATATCTGGAAAGGACAGTTCCCTAGAATTAGAACAACTATATTACAGCATGACAGAGAGTCTGGGGGATAAATGTCCCAAACTTGGTTTCATGAAAACTCAAAGGTGCCCTGGGTAGAGGTTGAAAAGCAAATAGTGTCATCCTTTTCACTTAAAGACATATTGCTCTGACCATTATTATTTTGAACATTTTGGCCCGATTGTTGCTCCTTCTATCTATATATGGAACTGTGTAGAAAAACTGGGCGTTTGTGGATTTGATTGGCACCTTGGTACTCTAATATTCAAGAATAACCATTTGAATATTGGGGGGGAAACCAATCTACTTCCCACAGCAGCAAAATCAAGGGATTTATACTCTATCAGACATTATGAGTGACGAAGGTTTAAGGTCCTTCCAGGATCTGAAACACATTTGCCTGGATCATCCTTTTTTTCAGGTGTGGGTTTTGTGTCAAATGTACAAAAAGATGCAACAAAATACTCAAGGTTACATGGGAATTGTTAAAGTTTGGAATACAGATTTGAAACATTATGGATTGACAATAGATTGGAAAAGAGTATGGAGGATTTAATTTCATTAACATTCAGCAATTATAATAATGAGCTGTTGCACTATAAAATGAGATTTTATCTATCGCCTAGAAAGTGTTGCCAGCTACAGATAACCCCTAATCCATTTGCTCACTATGTTCACAAAGGTTGATCGGCACCTACATCCATATGTTCTGGGAATGTTCAGGTGTAAGATAATTTTGGGTACAGATTGTACAGGTCTTCAGATATTATTGGCACTGAAATATCGCATTTACGTAATGTTATATTGTTGAATGATGATATTAGGCAAACAAAAAAAAAAGATTTTCTTCTCTGGTCTTACAGCAGCAAAAACGATTTTAGAAATTAGATTGAAACTACCGCATGTCCTTAAATTAGATCAGTGGATGTCCATATTTTATATTATACTTGTTCTAGAATGATCACTGTAAATGGTGCAAAAGGGAAACAGTTGAAGCACTTAGAGATTCATCAGTTAAATCCGTCAGAAGTGGGAGTCTCAACTGAAGACTGAAGAACTGTGCAGTTTTTGCAAACCACCAGATTTGAGTTGACCTACAGAGGGCGGTGATACGCTTTGAAGAGTCTGAACTGCCGCAACTCGAGAAGAAGAAGCTTTGTGACGTCGCGCAAAGATGGCGGCCAGTATTACTTTCTAAAGTCTAGTTTCCATGTTTAATGAAGCAGCAGAAGACTGTGTGTGTATGGATAACTCTATCTGAACGGAGCTCGCGCCCTTCGCTCTTCTTTCTTAAGGTTTTACCTCAGACTCTTCTCCCGGTAGCCTACAAAGCTTTTTAAGTTAGCATAGCTAGCTAGCTGCTAACAGACAGACAGGGACGGAGCTTAGCAACACAACGCTAGCTAGCTAAAGAGACTGTTTGATATCGAGCAGGTTGTGTTTTGACTCAGTAAGCAGCGTTATTGTATAATGTCTAAAGTCCAGAAGCTGAGAGCGTTGGTGAAGCAGCGACTAACTGCGGCTGTTGAAGAGATATTTGGGCTGTTTGAAAGAACGATAGCAGAGTACGAGGAGGAAGTTTCTCGTTCAAAAGAGCAGAACGACCGACAACGAAAGCTACTGGACGCTGTTTTACATCCTGAAGTGCGGCTACACAGAGCAGGTTGGTGACATTTAAATGTTATTTTCACATTACTCATACACACGTAGAGTCGTGTCCCAAAATGTGTCTATTTAAGGGCAATTTCGTGTGTTTTTCAATATATTTGTCTGATTTATGTCCATCTGAACTATAGAAATATGTCATTCTCCTCCAGTCCCTCCAGGGATCACAACACCTAGTCTCCATGTTAAAGTCAGATGTGGGTTTTGCCAGGCGAGTCTCCTCCTGAAGAGCTGCTGCAGGGTTTGAGTCTGTTCACAGCAGCTTACTAAGCATGGCTGTGTTTACAGACACAACAGTATGTGAAGGAACATGAACAGAGGATTTTTAAAAAGTATTTTATTATAATCTACAGCTCCAACACGTGGGAATGTATGAAACTGTGTTATTTATTCTGCATTGATGAATACAGTCGATGGTCACGTGGCTAATCCATAGTCTGATTAGTCCAAATGAACAGCTGGGGAAGCCTATAACATCTGATAGACTACAGCAGCCTACAGTTCTACATCTGATGCTCAGTGTGTTGCAGTGGAAATCGACCTCAGCCCAAAAGTGACGTTTAATTCAACAGATTAGTAAAATGCCACAACTGTTACTAATGATATGCAGAACCATGCAGCAGCTTACAATACTATGAAACTGAAACCTTTTGACTTCATGACTTTTTCAACACAAAATCAAAACATTTGTAACTTCATAAATTAAAATGTGGCGCGTTCAGGAACACAGTGAGAGACGAGACAGCAGGGGGCGTCTTACTGCCGCTTTCTTCTTCTGTGATTTCTGCATTTTCCTCTCCAAAGTAAAACTCTGAACCAATAGCGAAGTCTCTCTGCGGTTCTGCCAGCTATAGTCTGTAAAATGACATGTGGTAACGCTTTATTTTCCGGCTCCACAATTTTCATAATTTCCTTGAAAGAAACTGTTAATTTCAACACGTCCTCCAACCCATCCGACCACATGGGTCGTTTGTTCCTTCCCTCTGATACGACCCACAGGAGGAGCCGTTTTTTGGGAGAGGACAGTCTTGTTTATTTCTTAGGATGGCTGAATAGTAAGATCAAATTTCTAGGCTGTTAATAATAATAATCTTTTATTATTATTATTATTATTATCATAGCCTCACACTGGAACTGTCCTTTAAGGTTTGAAGCAGCTTCACTGGCATTTCCTCCTCTTGCTGTTCAGTCACTTCAGGCTGCTCTTCCTCTGTGGGAGATTCTCATCTTCCTCGCTCTCACAGTCGGACCCGGTTTCATGGGTCTGTGAAATTAGTGAGTCAGTATCTCCTGTTCTGAAAGGTTTGTAACTGTACACAGCCTACACACAAAGTGTTGTGAAAGGAACTCGTTGCCCTAGTTAATGCGGCGCCTAAAACAGTCATATGAAAACTGTGATGGACGCATATGAAGTGAACCAGGAGACCAGAGGCAATAAAGTGGAGCTGCTGGTGCAGCCGCACCCCTACTTCCACTGTCTGTTTGAGGATGTGGACATTTTTGATTTTATGGGAAGAAAATGAACAGTGTCTGCACCTCTGTGTCATATGTGGCTTCAGCCATGCTGCAAAGGAAGCATCATTGATCTCATTAACATTATGAAGTAATGGTAACAAGCTTAGGTTAACTTACTCACAGTTTTCCTTAATGTGTGTATGTGTGTATTTCAGTCTTCCCTCCAGACGTCCAGCAGCTGCTGGTCAGTGAAGAAGAGGTTCCCCCTGAGCAGCAGGACTGGAGCCCCAGTCTGGACCAGGAGGACCCAGAGCCCCCACACATTAAAGAGGAACAGGAGGAACTCCGGACCGGTCAGGAGGGAGAGCGGCTTGGAGGGCCGGAGGAGGCCGATATCACCGAGTTCCCGTTCACTCCTGTCCCTGTGAAGAGTGAAGATGATGAAGAGAAACCTCAGTCCTCACAGCTTCATCAAAGCCAAACTGAGGAGAACAGAGAGGCAGAGCCTCTAGCCAGCAGCTCAACTGAACAGATGAAAACAGAAGCTGATGGAGAGGACTGTGGAGTATCAGAACCAGCCAGGAACTTAGATCCAGCTAGTCATTTACAACCAACTAGTGATGGCAAGACTTCAGACTCTTCTGAACCTGAGACTGAAGACAGAGATGATGAATGGAAGGAGACTAGAGAACCTCAGTCAGGTTTAGACTCACTGAAAAACAACAAAGTCGTTGTAAGTCATAGAGTTCATACAGGAGAGAAACCATTTAGTTGCTCAGTCTGTGGTAAAAGTTTTGTTTATAAAGGACCCCTTAAGAGACACAGGAGAATCCACAAGGTGGAGAAACCATTTAGTGATGGCAAGACTTCAGACTCTTCTGAACCTGAGACTGAAGACAGTGATGATTGGAAGGAGACTAGAGAACCTCAGTCAGGTTTAGACTCACTGAAAAACAATGAAGTCCTTGTAAATCATAAAACATCTTCTACTGGGGAGAAACGCTTTAGTTGCTCAGAATGTGGTAAAAGTTATTATCAAAAAGGAAACTTGGAGATACACAAGAGAGTCCACACAGGAGAAAAACCATACAGTTGCAGCATTTGTGGTAAATGTTTTGTTGTAAAACGGGACTTGAGGAGACACGATAGAGCCCATACAGGAGAGAAACCATTTAAGTGTTCAGTCTGTGGTAAAAGTTTTGGTGAAAAAGATAATTTGAAGAAACACATAAGAGTCCACACAGGGGAGAAACCATACAGTTGCAGTGTTTGTGGTAAAAGTTTTAATCAGAAAGGATACGTGAAGAGACACATGAGAGTCCACACAGGGGAGAAACTACACAGTTGCAGTGTTTGTGGTAAAAATTTTAGTTATAAAGGATACTTGAAGACACACATGAGAGTCCACACAGGGAAGAAACCACACAGTTGCAGCACTTGTGGTAAAAGTTTTGGTGAAAACCGAGACTTGAGGAGACACGAGAGAGTCCATACAGGAGAGAAACCATATAATTGTTCAGTCTGTGGTAAATGTTTTAGTGATAATGGAAACTTGAAGTCACACATGAGAATTCACACAGAAGAGAAACCCTACAGTTGCAGTGTTTGTGGAAGAAGTTTTATTTGGAGTTTACAGGTCAGACGGCATAAGTGTGTTGGTGAGAGCAGCAGCAGGTGAAGCTGCTGGTTGAGCTGAACTGTTTTCATAGTTTCAGCTTTCATCGTGTGCCTTGGTAGAGTTTAGATGTAGTGTGTAACTTAATGTTCTGAATAGAAAGGGATGTTGATGGTAGTGTGTACTGTAATGTAGTGTTGATAATTACAGTAGGTGCAGGTGACAGCAGCAGCAGTGTAGTGGTGGTCTGCTGAGTGTGGGCAGAGAGGGGGGGTGTTTCTTGGACGCTGGAATACACTGTTGAGCCTTCTTGAGTCTCTTGGGCCTCCATAGGAATGCTCACCTTGGATTATGGCACAAGGGATATTAACATAATATCCTGTGTATTGATAGTATTGTATTGATTGCTTGTCCGAATCGTTGCCTCTTTGTGAATAAATGTTTTGTGAAGTGCAGACAGTGTGGCTGATTTCTCTGTATTGTTGTGATCTGTCTTCTCCTACACAGCCGTCACTAAGACCGTCTGTCAGCTGTGCAGAAGCTTTCTTTATTCACTTTTATATGTTCATGTGGAAATAATTTCTTCTGATTATTGTTACATTCATTTTGTCCATATCTCTCACCCCTGAGTTAACATCAGTGTTAGAGAAAATAGTTGTATTAGCTTTGAGGTGCAATTAATTAAGGCCTGGTCAACTGTATTGTATATTGTATTGTATATATCTTTATTTAACAGGGACAATGGACAGTTTGTAACTGTCCCAGAATTAGCTAGAAAGCTAAATTTCATCTGCCGTCCCTGGGCAGGTGATACAAACACAGGCAGTTTTACAAAATACTTTACAATGAGAGTTAAAATTGCATAAACATTATGAAATACAAGTAAGAGAAATTTACGATAAGAATACGAAAATGTTCTTGCATGAGGCCCATTGTGAGTTGAAGTCTTTTGATGGAAATCACTTGTTCTTCCTCAGTAAAACAAGACAAAAGATCAGCTTCACTAAACAGCGGGACCTTCCTGCTCTCACAGTGCGCCGAAGAGTCGATAGGAGGACTGGCTGGGTTGCAGCGACTTTTTCCATATTTGTTTGGCGACTATTACTGTCTGATCTTATTACTGTGTGGGCTGAAGCGAAGAGAAACCCTACAGTTGCAGTGTTTGTGGGAGAAGTTTTATATGGCGTTCACAGGTCAGACAGCATAAGTGTGTTGGTGAGAGCAGCAGCAGGTGAAGCTGCAGAGCTGCTGGTTGAGCTGAACTGTTCAGCAGGAACAGATTTCATTTCATTTCACTCAGAAGTTAGTTAATATCAGGCTGGGCAGTAATTCTTATATATTATATGCACTCAGTAACGCTTCAGTTTTGCTTGAATTGGAACCAAAGAGAATGCTTTCTAATTTATGGACATTGACTTTATCTATAGGTACATTTTCATTTATATAATTTATTGTTTTTTTATGTACTGTTATATTAGGATTATTCCACAATGGTTGGTTTCCTTTTTTACATAATCTTAATATTTCAAAAGTCTTTCTATTTGCACCCAGTCTTTATTTTGTACTGATGGATCAAACCAATGTTGTATTAGATGGCAACCAAATGCCAAGTGGTAATGATAAAAGTTAGGTGATTGGAGCTAGACAGCCTCAAGTATGAACATCTTGCCTTTTTTCCTTGCCATATAAACCCAGAAATAGTGTTATGTAGACAGTCAAACCAATCTTAGAAATAATAAGTATAATAATTGACTCTACCCCATAATGACATTCGCAAACTTGACCATCTTACTACTACTACTACTACTAATACTTGTTTATTTTGTTCATAATTTGGGTAACATTAATATCTCCTGTTTGATATATGTTAGGTGTAACTCTCAGTCCTAAATATATGATTTCTGTTCCCTTCCATTTTTTTTTGTATTTTGTATGCATTTAACATTACAAAGATTATTTAGTGGCATTAATTCAGATTTTGACCAGATTATTTTATATACTTATATAAAGTTGATTCAAACTTGTAATAATCTGATTCAGGTGAGGGATGAGGATCAGTTAAATATAAAACTATATCATCTACGTACAATGATATTTTATGTGTTTGCTTTCCAATTGTTACACCTTTTATATATTATTAGCTGATCTTATTGTCATGGCTGGTGATTCAATTATAAGATTAAATAATAATGTTGATGCTGGACATCCTTGATTTGTATCTCGGTGTAAAATATATGGTCTTGAGAGTTGATCATTAGTTTTTACAGATGCTTTGGGATCTAAATAAAGCATGCGTATCTACTGCAAAACCATGTTGTTGTTTTTTATATTAAGCCGTTCGACTCTATCGAAAGCCTTTTCAGCATCTAGAGTACAAACAGCCACAGAAGAATGATAGTTTTTTGCAAACTTAATAATATTGAATACTTTTCTGGTATTATCAGAGGAATGGGTATATTAGTAGGTAGTTTAATATCTTTAAGGAATAAGTCAAGTGACTCAGATGTATTGATAATATCTGACTTATAGAGATTCTCGTAATATAATAAAAAGGTTGAGTTTATCTCTTAAGGATCAGTGGTGGTTGATTGATTTGTGTTGATACTAGATGAGTTGTTTTTACTCATCTGTTTTTTAGTCTTGCAGCTAATGTCTTTCCTGCTTTTTCTCTACTTTCGAAAAAAAACAACAACTTTGCCTTATTTAGATTATACTGAATTTCATTTTGCATAATATCATGATATTTAATTTTCAATCTACATAATGTGGCCCAGGATTCATTATCAAATTGGTTAGATTAAGAAATCTGTAATGATTTTATTTTTTGAATAATTTGTTTTGTTCTTTAAGTCTATTTTTGTTCTGGATACTAGTTATGTTTATTAGTTCCCCCGAAAGCAACATTTTAAAGTTTCCCAGACTATGGGAAAGTTAGGAATAGATTCCCTATTTGATTTGAATTTGATGAAAATATGAATGTATTCTGTTATTTCCTTTTTAATTTTTTAATCTTCAAATAAAGAATTATTAACCTTCCATTGTTTACATTTCATATATCTTGAGGGTATATTAAAAATAATCTGAATTGGACTGTAATCTGTGATGACTCTTGGATGTATTACGCTTTGTAATGTATTTTTTACAATTTCATGAGAAACCAGGAAAAAAATCAATTCTTGAGAAAGATTGATGTCTATTCGAGTAAAAGGTGAAATCTCGTAGTTGGTTGTAGAATCTGCCACACGTCTAGGAGATTAACTGTCTGCATTAATTTACGTAAAGTAAATATAGATTGTTTTGGTTGAACTGCTGTTCCGCTTCTGTCCATTTGGGGGTTTAAAGTCACCACTTCAAATTATTGTTAAATTGTGAAATCTAATTAGATTAAATTTAGTCAATCTGAAAAAGATGCATATATATTTAAAAATGTCATGTTTTTTGACTCCAACATACCATTTATAAATATACTGTAAATCTGCCAGAGGGATCTTTAATCATTTCATTAATTTGAAAATGTAATTTCTTATTAAATAAAATTGCCACGCCAGCTCTTTTGGATGATGCTCCTGCTCCAAAAACCTTACCGACCCAGTCTGATGGGTTTGATGCAGATATGCTGTTTTCAAGTGGGTTTCTTGGAGAAAAACAATATCTGGTGCAAACTGTTTTAAATGTTTTAAGATCTTGTCACGTTTAACTTGATTATTAACACCAATATACCAGACAGAATTTCTTACTACACATAAGTTTCAAATAATTACTGTTTAAGTTCCTATTCCTTTTCAGCCATAGCCTGACATTTTGTTTTTGAGTGCAGTCCTACCTATTCCCAAATCATTTTTAGTCCCAATTTCTTTTCCCCTCAGCAAACCCCCCCCACATCCGAGAGAAAGAAACACAGGGTTAACCCTAACCCCAGAGAGAGAGAGATAGAAAAATAACTAAAAACAAAGCAAAGCAAAACCAACATAAACATAAATTCAGGCCTTTCCTAGAACAGTATTTATAAAAACAAAAATTGTAAATCATATAATGATACTGTCTGTATTCGTTTAGAAACGCTACCAAAGTTACTGGCACCTGTGATGATGTAATCAACAGTCGCCTGTATTTACTACTGCAGCATGCTCTCTAATGTAGTTTCATGATTAATATTAACTTTCTGGAGACTACAAGGATTTGTGTTCTCATTAACAGTTCTGTTCAGCAGCCTTAACCTGGTCTGTCACATCACCGCCCCAAGGACAATACTGTGCTATTCATCTGTCATACTATTTACACTCGTTCTGCCATTTGCACTGTCAGTCTTTCCCATAACGGTATCACTGCCATTTGCACTACTCATTCATTTGCACTTTAAAATTGTCATAACCCAATATATGCTACTATCTTTTATAATGTTACTGTACTTAATGCAATATAATATATTCAATACATTCGCTGTAACCTGCCCTGTAAAGAGTCTTTACATATATTTTATTTCCTATTTTGTATTTCTCTTTTTACTCTCAAGTCCTGTACTTCAGATTGTTTACGTTGACCTGAGCCTCGCCCTAAGCTTTTCACTGTCCAGATAACTCTGCGTTTCTGCACATTTGACAATAAAGGACTTGAACTATTTCAGAGTTCCTGTTGAGAATTCCATCAATGTACAGCTAGTCCGTGGGTGGCCAGACTTTTTTGTGACTTCCTCGCTTATTGGGTGAATCAACCTTCGCCTCCTGAGGATCTCCAGTGGGAATTGATCGTTAATGGAGAGATTGGATCCTTTCAGTTCTCTACCCTTTTCCATGACAGCAAGCTTCATGTTGCAGTGGGTGAACTTCGCCACAATCAGACAGTTCCTTTCCCTTGCCCTTCAGTTTTATTCTGACCTGTTCTGTGGACCCTGACAAAGCTAATTGCTTCCACTTCCTGTTCCTGCATCTTCAGCTTCTCTTTCATGAAGGTTTTGACAAGCTTCTCCGTTGTTTCCTTCAGCAATTCCATGTATAATCATGTTGTCTTGCATGTTTCTGCATTGCTTATCTAATATCTTGTTTGCCGTCTTGGCAGTTTCTTCTTGGAGTTGTCTTATTTGCTTTAAGTTATTAACATCTGCCCTAAGAGTCGAGTTCTCCTCTTTCAGAACCTCAGTCAGGGAGTTGTTGAACTCAACTGAGTGTTTAAGTTCCTCAGTGTCGTTTCCTAGTTTTTGCAAAAGGTCTAGTTTCTTAAGTTGTTCATTCATGAAGTTATTGATTCACATATTGCACTGAGATCTTTGGTTATGTCCATATCATCGCTTTCACTGGAACCTAATTGCCACCTTGCCTCGCATTTACTCTCACACAACTTGCCCTTGTGTAGCAGAATACGTCGAATGATTCCAAATGATCCAGATCTTCAGGGGATTCCTCTCCAGTTGAATCCAGTTTAATTGATTGAATTACTGATTGGACAGAATTTTGCAGCTTCATTGGCAAAGGTTCGGAGGGAGCTTACGGGTTGTTCTCACCAGCGGCCATCTTGCCTCTGTTCAGGCTGGGCAATAATTCAATATTATCATTTATTGTCTTTCAGTTGATTCAAATGGCGATATCATTTGATTTATTGTGATACACAATTCTGTTCTAAAGTACAGTCTGTGAAAATTAGATCTTAAACAATTTGTGCAATATTATTTGAAAATTACATATTTCTGTCTTTATATTACTGTGCATTTCAATGAGATGAACATCAATATTGTTATGTATTTCTATTGAAAAAAACCCACCAGGTGTCGATGCCTGATGAAGCTGCTTGTTGTGATCTGTCGGTCTTCTCCTACACAGTCGTCACTAAGATTTCTTTATTCACTTTTATAAATTCATGTGGAAACAATTTCTTCTGATTATTGTGACATTAATTTTGTCCAGATCTCTCACCCCTAAGGTAACATCAGTTACACTCCTTAATAGATTTTTACAGTTTTTCTCAATCACTTCGATGCATTTCCTGAAATTCTAATCTCATTCTCACATCAGTGCCTCAAAACCCCACAGCATTAATGCAGTTGGCCACGGCACTATTTCAACTCTCATTGTGTTCATACAAAATGCAAATGCTAAAACACATTTTTCAAAACACTGAAGGCAACTGACTATGACATGCCGGTCAAAACAGATTGTTCTTCTGTCAGTTTCACTCTCGCATCACTCAGTTGTTCATTGTGTAAATCGTTGCACCCAAAATAGCATCAGTGCAACGAGCATTGTGTCTGTACAGAAGAAAAGGCCGGTGTGACTCCAGTGAGTCAATTCCTCAGGAAGTTTCTGACAAATGAAAAGCAAAAGAGCCCACCTGCCTTCCACTGAGTGCTTCTTACAGAACTTGACTGTAATTATGTTTTATTATAGACAACCTATCGTTTTGTTTTCAGTTCTGTAACCAGGCTTGCCTCTGTTTCATTTTGTCATTGAATGGACTTTTGGGATGTATGAATACTGTAATAAACATCTTTTTTTCATATTTCTGTGTAGGAAAATCTTTTGTATTGTCAGAAAAACGATATACAGTCTGTCCAGTTTTGATGCAAATTGTTAGCATTTATTGTGTTTGTGTTTACAGCGATCAAAGTTTTCCATTCGGTGACCGTGTTGAAGGGATTGACCGCCTGTGTGTTTTGAGGTATGTGGTTCATGTTTTGAGTGTTTTAGTTTCTTTTGCACGGCTGGTGTGTTTTGAGAAATGCTTTTATTGTTTTGGGAATTGCACTTAAGAGTTTTGAGAATTAGGTTAGCATTTGGGAAAATGCATCTAAGCGATTGAGAAAAACTGTAATGTAAATTTATAGAAGCTTTTTTTTCCTCTTGATTTGTCTTCATGACGTTAAAAAGAGTAACGAGGTCTAAGATAGAAACTGGCCAACAAACCAGTCGCCGGTCCTCACATCAGTTGAGTTTCTCAGGTTGTCAAGTTGATGGCTGTGTGAACCAGAGTGACACTTTCAGGCTCCAGTGACGTCGTCTGACACCAGTCGGGGTTAAAAGATGAGAGATTTAGAAAAGTGGAGACTGTTCAGGATGGTTGGAAGATGGAGATCATCAGTTTACATGAAGGAAGTGGCTTACACAAAGACAAACTGTCGAAAAATGTCTAAAATTTCCACTGTAGTTAAACTAAACTCAGAGTCCAGTCTTTGTTTCGTGATGAGTGCCACTGCAGTCTACAACACTGTAGAATAGATATTTAACTAGTCTTAGGGAAGGTTGGGTGTCGTCAGCATAATAAAAGTAAAGGCTAAAAACTGTTTTGTTTTTTTTAACCTTTATTTATTCAGGGGGAGTTTCACTGAGAGCAATGCTCTCTTTTTCAGGAACGCCCTGATCACTTTCACACCTGGAAGCTGACCAGTACAACCACAGTCTGATCTACTGCCACTGAGCAGCTCCACTGGAGCGGTTGGGGTTAAGGCCTTGCTCAAGGGCAGCTCAGTGGTGGTAATGAGGGAGGGAATAGCACTGCTTTTCACTTTCCCCACCCAGATTTATCCTGCCGGTCCGGGGGATTGAACCGACGACCTTCCGGTCACGAGCTCGCTTCTCTAACCTTCAGGCCACCACTGCCCCCATGTTTGTAGCTTTGGGAGAAAAAAAGTCTGCTTAAGGCGGTTCTAGGGGTCCTTAAGGGGGTTTGGGGGTCCTTAAGGGGGGTTCCAAGGGTCCTTAGTTAGTTAGTTAGAAACTTTATTGTCCACAATGTGAAAAATTGTCTTTGGCTTCATCACAATCAACATGGATTTACAAACAATTGTAGAATTGTAGAAAACACAAAAACATAGAAACATAAGAAGACATAACCGAAAAAGCTTATCACATAATTATAAAAAAGCCATGCTAGGTTACAATGTGGAAAATTGTGGAAAATTCTGGGAAAACTGCAATGTGCAAAAAGTACAGCGCAGATTACGCCAAGAAGTAGGCTATATGCAAATTTAACTTAACTATGCATTTAAACGATTTACTGTATTGGTGCCTCATGGTAAGATATTTTTGCTCACCCCAAAGTAATTTAGCTTCCTGAGTAGATCTAATCTCTGCATAGCTTTTTTTTACAAATATAATCTGTTTTATCTGTAAAATTTAGGTGGCAGTCTGTAAGTTCCCAGATATTTAAAACAGCTGACTATTTCCACAGGGTGCCCAGTGACTGTTAAAAACTGGGATTGGTTTAAACTCTGCCATTTATTGGTGGATATGACAAGTTCATTGGTTTTGATTTTAAGCGCATTCAATTGACACCAACTGTTCACATGGTTAAAATATAAACTTTCTCTTGCAGTGTCCCTCTCACGCAGAAGACCAATGGGGGCCGTATCATCAGCATATTTAAGTAGGCTAAAGTCTGAATCTTGGATTATAAATTCATTGGTATAAAGTGAAAATAATAAAGTTGATAAAATGTTGCCCTGTGGTGCACCTGTATTTAAAGTAATCATCTCCGACACACTGACATTCATGGACACTCTTTGTGGTCAATTGGACAGAACATGTCTAATCCACAAGATGAGACCACTGTTCTCAGAAGGGGGTTCCAGGGTCTTTGAGGGGGTTCTAGGGTCCTTCAGAGGGTTCCAGGGGTCCTTGAGGGGGTTCCAATGTCCTTGACAGGGTTCCAGGGTCCTTGAGGGGGTTCCAGAGGTCCTTGGGGGGGTCCAAGGTCCTTGAGAGAGTTCCAGGTTCCTTGAGGGAGGGGGTTCCAGGGTCCTTGAGGGAGGGGGTTGTAGGGGTCCTTGAGGGGGTTCCAGGGGTTCTTGAGGGGGTACCAATGATCTTTGAGGGGGTACCAAGGGTCCTTGAGGGGGTTTCACAGGCTTTGAGGGCGTTCCAGGGGTCTTTAAGGAGGTTCCAGGGTCTTTGAGGGGGTTCCAGGATCTTTGAGGGGGTTCCAGGGTCCTTGAGGAGGTTCCAGGGGTCCCAAAATGAGGAAATGTTTAATGTATCTGTAATTTAATTCACTAGAAGCCAACCCTATTAGAGAATGCAGAAGAATGACTTGTGATCCTAGGTTTCACTCTGTGCACACAGTTTGACCTCTGACCTCCCTGCACCACATTACATTACTTACTACATTACTACATACTTAGTGAATTCTTAAAGGTGCTGTTTCCCTTCAGACTCTCTTCCCCTCCCACCTCCATCAGGTTCAGACATGCGCAAAAGACAAGCTGAACCGGAATTTGTCGTTCCTGGACACTCCATTGCTGGCAGTGTCAAACTTGCCAGAATATAAAGGGTCTTCCTGTGAATTTTTCAAAATAAAACCCATATTTACAACCATGGCAATATCCATATGTACTGGACTGAATATACTAAGAGTCATATATTGTACTATATAAAGATTAGGAACAAATTTTGGCATCATTTAATTTTATTGGATATTATAAGATGCTTGATGCTGATTGGTTAATGCAGTCAAAACAGCCACATTGTCAAATGTAGCCTTTTCATGTTGTTAACGAAAGTAATTATTTTTATAGCATGTCATAGATCTGATGATTATTGTACTTATTGTACAAAATAAGATAAACACGTTGCAGTTTTTATGAGTGTTACAAAGTACTAAAATGAAAATGAAGAATGCATTTAAGGGAAATTCTGAATCAGTTTTATTTGCCAAATAAGTTTGCATATACAAGGAATTTGACCTGGTGGTTTGGTCCTGTAGGTCACATTAAAAATAACACACACATATATTTAAAAAAAAAAGTAGTATATCAAATTTTTAAAGGAGAAATTTAGGGGATATGTTTCTTTTTGAAGTACTATAGAAAGAAAGTAGTATATGAAAAGTATAAGTAATTCATAAAGAATTAAAAACAAACTAGGTCTTTTTTGTGATCTCTGCTGGAACCTAACTGATATGAAGTTATGGAGCTCAGTAATGGATAAAGAGAATAAACAGAAATATACAAATTTAGAAAGTATTATAGGTCCTTAGTGTTTTGAACACAGCAGGAAAGGAAAAACAGAAGAACGCTGTAGTTGATAATGGTATAAACAGTAAGATATTAGCAGGGATACATGAATAATTATACAGCTGGAGCAGAGTTAAGATAAATAAATGAAATGAACAAGAGAACTTTTCCCACAAAAAAGTGCACATCGAAATACAGATTTGCGATTCTCAACCTTTTTCATATCAAGGACCCTAATTTAGTCCACATTAGAGCCATGGACCCCCATTTGATGAGATTTTGTCTCTCTGACCCAAATCTGAGAATATTTTTATTGTCAGATATGATTTTGTCCAGAATCCCAGAACTATCTGTGTTGCAGGTAGAGAGATAAGAGAGAAACTATGAGCGAAACAGTCATTCTTCTACATTCTCTAATTGTGTTAGCGCTGCGTTAAGCGATACATGACTGTACATGACGAGGCTTTTATTTCGAAGACTTCCTGTGTCACTGTGTCTCACTCCGGCTGGCTTGACGCCGCTGTTTTCGACTCGGGACAAACAAAGACGAGCGGAAGGTTTTTCCCCCGCAGCGGCAGCGGTGAGCGACGGGAGAGAAACATGTCGAAGATGCAGATGCTGCGGCTGTACGTGAGCGAGCGGCTGACGGCGGCGACCGAGGACATCTTCGGCGTTTTTGCGAGAACCGTCGCGGAGTACGAGGAGGAAGTTTTCCGGTCAAAGCAGGAGATCGACCGGCAGCGCAGGCTGCTGGACGCCGCTGGGAAACCGGGAGGCGAGCCGCCCCGGACCGGTCAGTACCGTCACACCCGACACAGGAGCTGCCGCCGGTTGTTCCCGCCCGCCTGTCGGTCGCTGCTGCGTTTCATCGCGGTTTGAAATGTTTTTCATCAGAAAGGAACATGGCCGCGGCGGAGTGTGAAGTGAAGTAGCTGCTGAAATCCGCTAGGTGTCGCTGCGGAACATCACGAGACCGAAGAAACCGTTCATCCCTGTCAGGTCAATTAGGCTGTTGGAGCATCTATGAACCAGTAATCCCTTAAAATAACCTTACATTTACATTAATTTACATTAATCCACCCCTTAATTCATGCAAAATCCCCTTAAAGAGAGTGAAGGGAGTTATTAATAGAGGAGACCCCATCAAAACCTCCTTAAACTCCTTAATGTTTGACTTTGACTTTCTAATTTAATGTCAAATTCAGGGAGACAGGAACTGTCCATTAATAACTCATTAATAACCTGTAAACCTGCACAAAAGACATGAAAAATCCCTTAATTTCTAGAGTCTCTGTGAATCAACTCATGAATAAATCCCTTAAAAACCCAAGATACTACCCTTACTTTATTAAAGCTGTTATTTTTAATGAATAATTAATGTTTATGTAATAGAGAAATGAAGGACATTTCAGGGATAAAATTAAGGGGTTTGGTTACTAATAAGAGACTAAAGGGAAAAATAGAATATAAGCACAAAAATACAATATAAAATAAACAGCAGATGCAATAAATATCGACTTAACTCAACCAATGAGACTATTTCCCTGTCTCTCTGCTCCAAGCAGCACAGAGGCGTCACAGCTGCAATGCATTATGGTCATTGTAGTCGACCGACAGGGTTCCAGCATTAAATTTGATCGTTTTAAAAACTGCAGCGGTGAGAATCTGCCAACACACTTTATTCTAGACCTAAACAACATTTTAAAGTGCAAAATGCCTCTGATTGCCTGCGATGCCCCAGAATCTGCTGTCTGTCCACACAGCAGCTGCATGGTGTGACTCAGTGAGCCAAACTGACAGCAGGAGGGGAAAACAACAGTTTGGGGTCTTCATAAACCATGACTTCACATTATGAGGCCTTTGGACAATAATAATAATAATAATAATAATAATAATAATAATAATAACTTTATTTGTATAGCACTTTTCATACAGACTATGCAGCTCAAAGCGCTTTGACAGTTCAGCACAACCATCACAATAATGAGTAATGAGTAAAAACAATACAATGAGTAAAAACAATAAATTAAGTAAAAACATTAAAAACAATAGGAAAAAAAATAAAAACAATAAAATATTTTTTTAAAAAGTAAAAAAAAGAGTAGGAAAGAAGAATTCGTGATTGTATGCCAGTTTAAAAAGATGTTTTCAGCTGTCGTTTAAAAATGTGGACTGAGTCCACCTCTCTAACCTTTAGGCAGGAAGTTCCACAGTTTTGGCTCGTAGTGGATGAAGGCGGCTTCCCCAGTTTTCTTTTGGGGAACCTTCGGTAGTCTTAAAAGCCCCACCTCAGAGGACCTGAGGGCCCGTGAGGGGACACAGGACACCGAGGACTCTAGTATGTATGGGACTGCTAAACCACTAAGAGCCTTAAAAACAAGTAGAATAATTTTAAAGTCAACTGTGAAAGACACAAGGAGCCAATGCAGCGCAGCCAGAATGCAGCTTCACTGCTAAAGCACTTCTAGATAAACTGAGGCTGTGTCACTGTGACAGAGCCATGACACCTTCTAAACTATGTTTAGGTTTTTACAGGGGGATTCTGGGGCTTTGGTGTTGATATAAAGGACTAAGTGAATGTAAAGTTAGTGACAGCATCATCATGTATCAGGCTCCGGCTCAGGGGCCCCCGGAGCTCTTGGGCCCCGGGGCCCCTCAGCCCCCCCCCCTGTTCAGTAATCCATCCATGCCGATTGGCCCCGAATAACTTTCAGTGCTGAAGTGGTTTGATCATATTTATTGCTGCAGCTAATGATTATTTTTTATATTAATCATTTAGTGTATAAAATGATCTCAGTTCAGAGTCCAAAGTGATTCTTCAGATTTGAGCAGCAGACAAAAAACACAAAAAACACAAAAAACACAAAAAAGGATTCATTTAATAAAGAGATGAAACAGAGAAAAGCAGCAAATCTGAGAAGCTGCAACCAGAAAATATTTGGTATTTTTACTTGATAAATGACTAATTTTCTGTTGATTGACTAATCAAATATCTGACTAATCATTTCAACACTGATCACCTTTAGCCTGTTATAGGAAAATAACTAACATGTTAATATAATATACAAAAAATAAATGTTAAAAGCTTTTCCCGCAGTTAAAAGCAGAGCTGAACATTCTGCTTCACATCAGAAGTCTGTGATCTGCAAATCTTTCAGATTTCAAAGGAAGGGAACAGAAAGGGACAGAAAAATACAAAGTTTTGATAAATATTTGGTTTTTCACATTTAGTGATGAACGTTGCAAACAAATTACAGATTCATAATTCAGACCTGAGCCCACTGTTAGAGGCTGTTGACACACACACACACACACACACACACACACACACACACACACACACACAGAAAACGGTTCTAAATCACGTTTTTTGGCACCAAATAATATTTTTTTCAGTAAAATCCTCTCTGCAGGGAAAAACTCAGAACTCCTGTTGCTCAGATACAAAACTTTGATCAGTTCAACTATGAAACTATGAAGTTTATCAAAACTTACAAACGTGTGAGACTGTTTTCATTCAGCGCTCACTGAGTCTGTTAAATCTGATCCAGTCTGCAAAGATACAAGTTACACTGAAATAATTCAAACATCTACATCTCCATTAGACCTTTATTCCTCTAACCGGCTCCAATAACTGAAACTCCTCACTATGTTGCACACAGATATTACGTTCCTCTGGAATATATCCATGGACTTAAACAAATCTGCAGTTATTATTTCCATCTGTTTGCACTGTCTCTATAGTTTTATATCATGTACATTACCTTTATTTTTATTTTATTACCTCTTTTCTTTTATTACCTTCCTGTACTTCACTTCCTTGGCAGTGTTCCGCCAGTTGCTGCTGTGACACCTGAATTTCCCCAAGGGGATCAATGATAATATATTCATAATAACAATAATAATAATAATAAATATTTGTATAGCAGAGTTTACAAAGTGCTTTACAGAACATAAGAGAAGTTATAGTTCAACAGAAGTACAGAAGACAGACAGTAATAATAGCGCAGGGTAAAAACATGAGATTTCAAAACAAGATAAAACAAATACATGAAGGCCAATCTGTAGAGGTGAGACCTGAGAAGTGTTTTGAAGTCTTATCTTACTTTATCTTATCTTATCTTATCTAAACTTATCTTCTGGAGGCTCCTCGCAGCTCGGTGAGCCTCTGGTTGTTAGTTTGGGAACATCCAGACCGGCTGTTGATCCGCATCGCCACACACACTCATCAGAAACCTGTTTGACAGCAGGAAGGGGAAGTCGTCAGTTGACTGCAGTGTTAAATTTTAGATTTGAAATATCCAAACTTTTCAAAATGTCCCTCCATCACCCAGCGCTGTGCGATGTTCAGAATCATGCAAGTAACCATGAACAGACAGTGAGAACTATGTTCTGTATCTGATTCTGATCTCATGTTTTTCTTCTAGTGTTTCTATTTGTTTTTGTTTATTTTTATGTACTCTTTTATATATATATGTTTTTTTATGTACTGTTTTAATGGTTTATATTGTGTTTTATTCTGTCTGTCTTTTAACAAAACATACAAGCAACCTCTAATCTAAATTACTTGTGCAAATATACTTGGCCAATAAAAGGATTCTGATTCTGAAGTAAATAGTATTAATATCTCTATTTGCCTCTTTCACTTGACGGCTTGTTATTCTTTCCTTAAAGCCTCTTGCTGTGGAAACAAAAGTCTGCAGGTTCAGAGAAACAAAAAAGACGCATGTGGAAAAAATGAAGCGGCGCTAAGGAAACTTTATGATGATCAGATGAAATCAAAAGTTTGGACACATGCATTTTTCTTTATTTTCCCACATTTCAGAATAACAGTAAAGACTCAAAACTATGAAATAACACAAATTGAATTAAGCAGCGACCAGAAAAGTGTTAAACAAATCCAAACTATCTTATATTTTAGATTCTTTGCCTTGATGGAAAGACAAAGGCTTTGGAAAGAAATTCATACAGAGGATCAACTTCACTGTTTATATTTGACTAAGAAACTCATTTGAAGACTTTAAGCAGAAGACTGAAGATCAGAATGAAACAGAACATTCAGTCAGGTTCAGACTGTTGCTGTTTTCTGTTTTTGTCTCCGCTATTTCCAGTTTCCCAAGATTGCGTTTACCTCTTTAATCTTAAAGCGCCCCCTACTGGTGTGGAGTGTAAATAAATAAACAACAGTTTACCTCTTTAATCTTAATTTTTATACGGTGAAATGTTTAGTCTAAAGACTTCCAACATCCATCGGCCTTTCTAGTGGTGACCAAGTTAGAAAGACTAAATAAAAATTCTGTTTGTTCTTTCAGTTGTGCCGCAGCACTCCACCAGCGAAGAAGAGCAGCAGGATTGGAGGAGGAGCCCCGGTCCGGACCCGGAGCCTCCACGCATTAAACAGGAAGAGGGAGGAGCTTCAGGACCGGAGATCAAGTTCACACAGAGTCCAGAGACCGAAGACCGAACTCCTTCGTCCAATCGGATCCGGTCCCGCAGCGAGCAGGACTCCTCCTCCTCCCCGGCTCCTCGGCCCACCGGGTGAAAACAGAAGCTGCCGGAAGGAGCCGCGGAGCTGCGGAACCCGGCGGAGACGTGGATCCGGCTCATGGCGGACTCTTCCTCCATTCAGACTGTTCTGCTGCGGAGAGCGAAGGCGCCGACAGCTCGGACGGTGATGTCGTCCCTCAGCCGGCGCTCCACTGCTGTCAGATATGCGGAAAGGCTTTTGAGAAGAAGGGAGTTTTGTTGAAACACGTGGAGAAGCACTGCAAGGAGGACGAGTGCCTCTGCGGGTTTTGTGGAGATCGTCTGGACTCCACGGAGAGTCTGAGGCTTCACCTCCAAACCCACCGAGAAACCAGCAGGACGTGCGACGTCTGCGGGAAACGCTGCGCTTCCATCCAGGCCATGGAGATGCACAAGAGGATTCACACGGGGGAGAAGCCGTTCAGCTGTAAAGTTTGCGCGAAAGAGTTTAACACGGAGGGATCTTTGAAGAGACACATCAAGCTGAACTCCGGGAAGAATCAAAGACACATTTCCTGCATCAGCGACAGGCAGAGCGAGCTCCGCCAGAGTCCCGCCGCTTCCTTCTGCTGCAGAGTGTGCGGGAATTATTTTCACAGTCAAGGGTTTCTGGTCAGGCACGCCGAGACTCACTGCAAGGACCCGGAGCGTCTCTGCGGAGCCTGCGGAGAGCGGCTGGAGTCCGCCGAGAGCCTGACCGACCACCTGCAGTCTCACCGGGAGATCGGCAGAACCTGCGACGTCTGCGGGAAGAAGTGCACCTCCATCAAGGGGATGGAGATCCACATGAGGATCCATACGGGGGAGAAACCGTACAGCTGCGGCTTCTGCAGCAGAGACTTCAACAGGAAGGAGAGTCTGGAGCGGCACATGAAGATCCACACCGGGGAGAGACCGTACAGCTGCAGGGACTGCGGGAAAGGATTCATCGATTACGGCGCTTTGAAGAAACACATCATGACTCACAGCGGCGTGAAGGAGAGGAACTGTTCCTGCGAAGTCTGCGGGAAAAGCTTCGCCACGACGCAGACGCTGCTCGCCCACATCAGAACGCACAGCGGGGAGAAACTGTACAGCTGCACGGTCTGCGGGAAAGACTTCAGAGAGCTGGGAAACCTGAACACTCACATGAGAGTCCACACAGGAGAGAAACCATTCAGCTGCACCCTCTGCAGCAGGAGCTTCAGCACCAAAGGTTACCTGCAGACTCACCTGAAGTTCCACCGGAAGGAGACGGCGTTCGCCTGCGAGATCTGCGGGAAAGGATTTGTCGTGAAAACGGATCTGAAGAAGCACATGCTGACGCACACAGGGGAGAAACCGTACGGCTGCACCGTCTGTGGCAAAAGTTACCAGGAGAAAAGGACCAGGGATAATCACATGAAGGTTCACACGGAGGGGATTCTGGGAAACGATGCAGTCACCTATCAGACTTCAGGGCGTGAGAGTCTCGACACAGAAACTTTATAAAATGAGATCAGATGAAACTGTTCCGAGTCGGACAGAAACACCGTCTGAGAAAAGTTCTGCGATTTCAGCAATGAATAAAATAATTGTCCCATTGACACTGATGTATGTTTGAGGTTCTACAGTTTGGCTTTCAACAGTTATCAGCCTCATTCAACACATGAAGAAGAAACACAAACATTCAGTTCAAATGAGGGAAAGAAAAACACTAACTGTTGTTGTTGTGTTTGGCATTTCCATGACAGCAATGATTCTATTTATACTGTGATGAGAAAAAGATATTTGCATTTCAGATCAAATCAGATGCAGATTTAAACTCTGAGTATCTTTTTTTTTTTTTTTTTTTAACATGTGAAGGTTTTGTCAGCTGGTGGAAAATGTGTGAGAAAATTGTGTGAAGTGATTATCTTTCAGCGCCCAGCATGGGCTTCATTCATAAAATTGTATCACTTTTGTTTCACATTCCATCATATGATCATTTCAAATAATATAATGAAACAATTGCACTTTGGATAATGAGAGAAATCAGATTTAGCTTCTGATATATCACAGAAAATCAATGCAACCTGCTAATTTACATTGACTTTTAAATATCACAACTTTGACTTGGATTTGCTTGTAGGATTTTACTTTTTTTTGTATTTTTCATGAGGCAATCAAATTTATTGTAGGGACTAATTTGCAAAGTGGGACAATCATTAGTAGCTGCAAATAAGCGCAGCATACAGG